>NW_010108897.1:10033-30284 GCF_000699245.1 Pterocles gutturalis
AAGCATGAATGAATTTACAGTGATGACAGCACAGCAGTGCTAGGACCTCCTCTGCTCGTGGCAAGTGGTTCTCGTAGGTAACCTCAAACACAGCCAACCAGTCAGGACTCTAACCAAAATCTGTTGTTTTCTGACAAACCATAATCAACTGTTTTTCTGTTGAAACCAGTAGCCATTCCCTTGTTTGCTGTGTCACTGGTGTTTCTTCGGTCTGGGTCACATCTCGGACTGTTTTCAACAAGCTCAGATGAGACTTCGGCTATTCTGAGCATCTGATATTTCCAATACATTTTTTCCCCATAGTGTCCTGTGCTTCATGCCTCAGCAGCTGCTTGGAACTGAGGTCCAGAAAAAGGTCTGGCACAGAAAAATACGTGATATGATCTTGTGCATGACAACGTATTTTTATTCCAACTTCATAGTCACATTCTTCTCCTCACCATCAGACCTTCTTGCTGTCACTTCTCTGTGCCTACTCCTGTGTTTGGATGAGGTGGATGTATAGGTTGTTAAGTCAGACATCAGCAGGGTTCTTGAGATGAGGAAAGATGTGAGCGCTGGCTGTTTGCACAAGACCTTATCCTGCCTCACTGGCATAAAAGGGTTCTTGCCATTGACCCAGATGAGCATGGTGGCGGAGGCAGCACCCTCTGCCAGCCTGCCCCTTCCCAGAACCCTACAGAGGAAGGTGTTGGGCTCGAGGAGACAAATGTGTGGGAGCTTCTCTTCGTGTTCTGCCAAGAGTGGTGGTCAGGCATTAGTATCCACAGAGTTGTTCACAGGATCAGTGATTCGATTGCAGACGTTCCCTTGTAAGGAGAACTACGAGTTCTGTACTTGAAGTGAAGCAAAGTAAAATTACTCCCAGTATTTCTTAAATGTCTGTGTTCTTAAATAGATCCCATGACATTTCTCTGAAAAAATAGGTGTTCTTCCAAATGTTATAAAGATACACATTTAAAATCATATTCTTCCTTCCCAGGAAAATGGGTAATGAAACTATAGTGGAACCAGGCAAGGAGAACACAGAGGGGGACAAGTGTCCATCTCCGTAGGTCTTCAGGGATCTGACAAATCTCGTGAAGGTGGATTCCAGTTGCTTAGATGAAGGCAGGCTGGAGTGGGAAAAGATGACAGCAAGACGTGGAGATCCACTGCAGTCTGTGATGTCCCTGCAGCATGGGTAAATACCATGAAGCTTGCTTTACTTTAGTTTTCCCCAGCACTGACGCCTGTGAAACCAAGCAGTGCGGGGTGCAGTGCAGGCAGGCTGATTGCAGAGATACCCAGGGGTCTGGGAAGTCAGGTACAGCCCAGCAAAAGCCTTTGTGATCAGTACCCAAGTCAGCAAGATCAAAGGTGACTTTCGCAGCTGCTACAGTTTGTTAGGATACCAGTAAGATCCATAACTGCGCTCCAGATGCACTGCAGCAGTTTTCTTACCAGGAGAAAATGTGGCTCTAAGGACATTGTCATGAGAGAGGGACTACAGAAGCAAGGCAGAAGAGAAGTGCATCCAGAGTGTTTTATTTACTCCCCAGCCTGCTTGTCAGCTGATTTCAGTGAGACTTCTCGTGTCAGCAGGGATTGCTGGGAGGAGAAGATAAATCTGTCCTTTTTCTATCAGAAATGCTTTGAGAATCAGAGTTAAAAAAAAAAAAAACCATTATATAGGATTGATTGTCTTCATTAGCCTCATTTCAGTAATATTATTAGCTATAAATCACAGGACAGTTTCATATAGAATTACATTCTTATTAATATGACAACATCCTCATCCCCTCACCAGTTATCGTGTTCATTCATCATATGCTGGCAATCCCAATAAAATTATCTAACTGGAGACTAACAGCACGGCTCTATCTTTTCCTCTTCTATATGTTCTGTTTGCTTGTTTTTATCTGTCTTTGTTTTTTTCTTTTTTGTTGTCAAATTGTATTGCAGAGCACAGAATGCCTTTCTGGTCCTTACCATGTCTCAGACATTAAAACTGCATTAAGGAAGATATCAGCTACCTGGATTTGTTTTAAAATGTTGTCTTTCCCTCATAGCCACTGAAAATAAGACTCATGAATGCATTAATCCTGAACAGAGTAAGTGGTGGTTCCTCATTTATTGAAAACTTACTATTAAAAAGACGATGTAAAAAAGAAACTACAGTTTGCTCCCTACGTTTGGCGCTCAAAATAATTATCTGATGATAATAACCATAACAATAATAGGAAGCTGAAGAAAAAAAATAAAATGACCTTGTCTGATTCAAACCTGTGAAGAAAATTAATTTTCCTGAACAACCAAAAACTGCTTTCAGAAGTGGTTTTATCTCTGTGGAATTGGTGCAAAAGTCATGCTGTTACATATTCCTTCTGCTCAGTATCTAAAAGGCTGGGGGAGATATTTTTTCACACATATTCCCAGCCCTGCTCTATTCCCTTTGTGCTTTTTGGGATCAGCACAAAAGGTCTAGAAAGTAGGCTGGAAAAAACCAGCTGCAGGTTCTCCTTGAGAGAAGGGCTCCCCAGCTGCCGCAGTGCCACCACACCCCCATGTCCAGCCGTCCCCCACCAGCAGCTCACGCCTCTGGCACGCTGGGCAGACCAAGGCTGTGATCCTCACTGTGCTCCTTACCTGCAGATGGGACAACCCAGCCCCTGAGGACTGCAGCTGGTGAGTAGCAGCAAAGCATCCCCCATCCACCCCAGAATCAGGTGCCCAAAGGTCCCTGCTGTCACTCAGGACCCCCAGGTCCTTTTTGCTAAAGATGCTCTCCAGCTGGTTAACCCCACTACCTGGTACCTGGGGTTGTTCCTCTCCAGGGGTAGGACTTGCTGAACTTCATGACATCCCTGTCAGCCTATTTCTCCAGCCTGTCGAAGTCCCTCTGAATGGCAGCACGAACACCTGGTGAAGAAGCCACTCCTCCCAGTTTTGTGTCATCTTCAAACCCACCGAGGGTGTACTCTGTCCCACCATCTAGGTAACTTACACGGATGTTAAACAGCGTTGGCCCCAGTACTGACCCCTCATCAGGTCCCACAGACTTGTGTGTGTCCAAGTAGTTTAAGTGTTCCCTAACCTGCTCCTCCTCCAAAACAGTAATTCTTCCTTGGTCCACATGTTCCTGTGGGTCTCAGGGGCCTGGGATTCCCGAAGTCCAGTCCTATCAATAAAGACCAAGAAGAAAAGGGCACTGAGTACATTGGCCTTTTCCATGTCCTCTGCCACCAGGTCCCCTTCTCCATTCAGCAGTGGTCCCTTCCAACCCAAACCCTTCTATGATCTTGGGATGATTCTATGATTTTCCCTAGTTCCCCTTTTACTGCTGATGTACCCATAGAAACCTCTCATTGCCTTCACATCCCTCGCCAGGTTCGACTCCAGGCAGGCTCTGACGTTCCTAATAGGATCCCTGCACACCTGGGCAGTGTCTCTATATTTCTGCTATGTCACCTAACCCTGCCTCCACCTCTTGAATGTTTCTTTTTCCATCTCTGAGTTTTGTCAAGAGCTTCTTGTTCATCCGTGCAGGCCTCCTGCCACCTTTCCTTGTCTTCCAGCATTTGGGGATGGAACACTCTTGAGCGTGGAGGAGGTTGTCCTTGGAAACAAGCCCGCTCTCCTGGCCTCCTCCTCTATTCTCCAACATAGTCTCGCATGAGATTCTTCCAAGCAGCTCCCTAAACAGGCCAGTGTTTGGTCTCCTGATGTCCAGGGTTGTTAACCTGCTGTTTGCCTTCTCTCCTGATCCTGAGATCCACCATCCCATGGTGACAGTGGCCAGGGCTGCTCCTGACCTTCACATTTCCAACCAGTTCTCCCTTGTTTGTAAATATCAGGTCCTGTAGAGCATCTCCCTATGTCCCCTCTTCATCTCCTCATCCACGTGTGTCAGGAAATTGTCACCAGTGCCCTCCACAAACCTCCTGGACTGCTTTTGCCCTGATGTGTTGCCCCTCCAGAAGATACCAGGGTTGTCAAAACTCCCGTGAGGACCTGGGCCAGTGAACAGGAAATTTCTTCTGGTTGTCTGAAGGAGGCCTGATGTGGTTATTCCACCTGACCAGGCAGTCTGCAGCAGACACCCACAGTGGTGCTGCCCACGTTGGTCTGCCAGCCAGCCCAGACCCATCAGCTCTCAGCTGGCTCACGGCAGAGCTCCGGGTATCCCTCCTCGCCGTCCTGTCCCGTCCTTCTCAGAGCCCGTGTCCAGCCACTGCAGCACTCAGCTGGGGGAGTGGGGATTGCCCATTAATCAGAGATCTCTAAAAAATGTAGGCTCCACCAACTGAAGAATTCAAAGGCGAGTGTTTTCCTTTTTTAATTTCTTTTCCAAACTATTGGCAACAAGCAGAAAGTCCATTTCTCAGCACCATTGCAAAGCGCATGTGTTACGGTCAAACATGTCCCATGCTGCTGTTAGTGTTGTAACAAATAAATGCTTCTGTCAAATAGTTCTTATCAACAAAATGAAATAGAAATGATAAATGGCTTGCTGATATTTTTCTGTGAGCCAGTTTTTAAATGGGTCACATTGTTCTTCCCTTTACTAGCAACCTAAAATAGAAGTTATTATATCAACAGTAGTTTGCACATAATAGAATGTTATCTGAAATTGAGTTTGGTAATGTTTTTCCTTGAAAATTAAGGCTATAGTAGTATAGTTATTGAAAATTATCATAGCTTACTTTTTATTTTTCTATTTAAAAAGCAATATTCTTGATAGTAAAAATTGCAGTTGGAGTTCTGACTACAGAAAATGATCTCTCGGTACAGGCAATAAGCAAAATGAATGTTCATGTTGAGAAAATAATATTATTGAGGCTTCTTTGCCCTTCATGGTCCAAATTCTCCGCTGGAATATTTGATGCAATTCCACAGACTTCAGTGGGACTACACCGACTGATGTTACAGAGAACACACAGAATACGTTGGGGTTTTTTTGTTAAAACTGAAAATAAGGATAGAATTTGAGTGAAAGCATTGACAGCATATTCTTTCACAAGTCTCGGATTTGACGGGCTATTTACAAAATCCCACTGTGGTCCATCTCTCCCTGGAGTATCTTGCAGATGTGCAGCTGCAGCTCTTCAACACCAAGGAAAATGTGAGCTACCCATGACCGCCATCAAACAGCCCACCCAAGGCAGGCGAGGCCACCCAGGAGCCACCAGCACCTTTGAGGGAGGGGGTTTCACACGCACTGGGATGCACACTGGGAAAACAGAAATTCAGACAGAACTGCACGGTGCAGGCTGCTCAGCCCAGCTCTGATTGCTGCCGTGCTGGTGAGGGTTGTGGGCAGGCAACGCCACGTGCGGCTGGAGAAAATTCCTTCTTGGAGAAGGGATTTCCCCACTACCGTGTAAGCAGCTCCCGCTCCCGCTCAGCTCTCCATTCGGGATTAAAGGGCATCTGAGGGCTCCACTTGGGTGGCTTAAGCAAAAATAATGCTAGAATGGCCAAAACCACTTGCAACCCTTAAAAGCAGAATGAGAGAAAATAAAGAAGTCTTTCCACCACCTGCTGAAGAGAGAGAACAGACTCAAGCAGCAGGTCCCAGCAGGCAGCGTGGGTTAGACTCTTGGGGGGTTTCTTCAGAGGGGTGAACTCCACCTGCGCTGAGATGGGTGGAAACCTGCGCAATCTGCTTCTCATTAAAAAATCCTCCAGCGTGCAAGTCAGAACTGTCTGAAAGTCACAGGGAAATAAAGGGCTGAAAGGCTAAAATTTCACACTTCTTTTTTCTTTTTATATACCCTTTCTATATACGCTTCATTCCTACAGATCCTATGGGAAGCACAGGAGTTCAGCACAGGGACAGCCGTAAAGATTTTAAATTAGTAGCTTGCTTAAATCCCAAGGTAAACTAGTTGTGCTAAATTAATCTATGAACCCTCACGTCAGATCTCAAGCCTCTGAGCAGTACAGATATTTTGAGATGATCTAATTGTGGTTGGAGAGAAGGGAGAGCATGGGCACGAGCAACGCCATAGCGTGTGCCCAGCGGAGTTAGCCCATGGCGCCGGGCAAAACGCGGGCACTGGCCATCAAAGGGGTCCAGACTTTTGTAAAAATTAGTTGCTGGAATAATCATAGGGTGCCAGGTGTGAAATGCTTTCTAGGAAACTGAGATGTGCAAAGCAAAAGCAGGAGTTTCTGGCAGTGGTGGAGGGGTTGGAAAGAGCAGGGAAGGCTACTGCTGCCAGTCGATAAATTAACAGACAGGCGCTGTCTCTCGTGTGCTTTGTCCAGCTCCTGAGCAGGAATCAGAGGCACTGCAGCTAACATTGTTTCCTGAACTCAGGCAGGACCAGTCAACAGCAGTGCCTCTCACCAGAGTCAATGAGAGGACAGAGGTTCTGCCACCTTTAACGTCCCGTTGGGAAGCAGGGACAGGTCCCAACAAGCGGCAGGCACGGGCTGCTCCCTGGAGCCAAGCGAGAGCAGCACCCAGAGGAACCCCGAGCTGCTCCTGGGAGACCAGCACCCGCAGACACTGTGGGGTGGAAGCACTGCATCTGTCCCACCGTCACACCCAGCCTAGCGTCAGCACTATGAGTTGTCACGGTACGGTCAGTTTAACTGCTACAGCCAGATGGGAAGGGAATAGAGAAGACTTCCAGTATGCTGCTGGTAAATGTAGAATTGGTGGTATATTGGTATATCCACCTTCACTGGGTGGATGGCATTTATGCACTGAAATGGACTTTTTAAATAAAATTGCTGAGATTACACTTTGGGTTTTACCCTTCTGCATGAATGGTGGAAAGCAATTTTAAAATACTGTGCTGCAGACAGAAAATAAAATGAATAAGCATTTTGTAGGTTGTGGCTCCTCAATGTGATTGATCGTTGTCCCATTGCCACAGGTCAACCTCTGCCATAGAAAACTCCAGCTAATCTTCAGCTGCATTTCCTAAACCATTAATAGGATGAACAAGGCTCAGATAACAATGCACCATTTATTTTCCAAAGCCAGTTGGCAGGAGGAAGTGGATACCAAACAAATTAACTCCTTAGAGCAGTATGGCAGGTTTGGAAATTCCAAACAGGCTGGCTGGAGTGATTGAAATCCAGCGCGAGGGCTACGCTCACATGGAGGGACACACACACACACACCACACAAACACACCAACGCTTTCTAATAGAAACCAAAATTTCTGTCATTTGCTTGTTGAGAAGCATTAAAAATAGCAAGTATCTTATAGGCTGTAAATACACCCTGTCTTCAAGAAGCTGCAGCTATATCCAGGGAAAAAACTCAGCAATCATCTCGAGTGAGGAAGGCTTTTCTCATGCCTGATTTATAACCTACAGAGAATTTCTCAGAAATTGGGTTTTTCCATTTGTCAGCCATAAGCTGTTGACCGAGCCTACTTTCTCCAACTAAACTCTCACTTGTGTCTCTTTCAGAGTTACAGCAGGGTATTTTTAGAAAATTGTGGACTTTCCTCAGCATACCAGACTCCATTACAGCCCTGCTAGAAGAACAGGTACATTCGTAGCTGTCATTAACAGGGTACATTTAGGAGCTTTGGTTTCCTTTTACACTTCATGGGGCAATAAGCCACAATTAGAGGAGGCAGGGGCTATATTACAGAAACGTTTGCCGCCCCATGTGTAGCACAAAGATTACTTGCAAAGAGACAACCGACACCCCAAGCAGTTCTTCACATACACGCAGCAAAGGCAAGATAGCGCTTTTCATTAAAAAAAAATCGAACACGGGACCTTGTTAATTCACTGTCTCTGGAAATGGCTCAAACCTGATGGGTGTGTGGAGATAACAGGGACTAGGCAACACGATAAACGGTCCTGTTGATGGATATCTGAGGGTCCCACATGGTCTGTGAGCAGCAGCTGTGGAAAGCTCTTTGCGTTCCTTTCGGTGCAGGAATCACTCAGGACAAGGGTCATCCCAAAACAAAACCAACTCAGGCAGCCTAACTGAGAGGAAGATGAGGAAGGCAGGCAGGAAGGAAGGAGGAAGGCTTATTTCATCTTCTGCACTGCCGTTCATTTTTACATCATCCCAGACTATGTCAGTCTACAACCACCCTTGCTTATCCACGGTTCCGAGGGAGGGAGGTTAAACTCTTTCACGTGAAGTCTGTGCTTATCCTGGTGGCGTATAAAGAAGAATCGAGTTAAAACCAAACTGGGTAGCTCCTTTCTTAAGAGAGACATTGTTACTACGTAGTACAGATTAAAATAAAACACCATGAATTAGTGATCTGATTTCATTTTACGATGGCGTTCTACAATGCGCAGTGTCCAACAATCTGTAGTGATAACCCTAAAGAGAGCACATGAGGATTTACAATGTGCAATGTCTGCCGCGCTCAAACTCTTGTTCCTTTGTTTGCCTGTAAACCAGGGTGAGAGAAACTGGCTCGACATAAGGCACAAGATTTTTTTCTCATCTCAAAAAAAATCAGCTGTAAAACTACAGCTGTAAAAATGGGGTAAAATCACAAAGGTAAGGGCAGAATTACTTCAGTTCAAGGTGCTGTGTCATATGGTCACAACCCTTCTTTTCCTGGAGTATCTGGGTTTATTGTGATATATCAATAATCTTTAGAGAGCTGCTGAAAATCCCTTTTTTAAACTGTATTGGTCTCTCCCCTGTCACTGAATTCCCCACATAACCTTTTTCTTTATGCGCCAAAAGGCTCCAGTGAAGTCCTGAGCCACAGCACTTCTGAAATCAGACACGCTGGTGTTTGGTGGAAGATCTCTTGCAGATTCTTGCGGAACAGACGTGAGATCCCAATTCAAGGCAAGCTCCGTGCAACCCGCCAAGCTCAGCACACAAACGGAGTGCCCAGCTCAGTGCAGTCCTCTTCCTTCAGTTTGTTCTGGCTGCAAACATCTGAGATCAACCTCAGCCGTGCAACTGTCCCAAAGAGAAACGCTAAATGTAGCTGACAGATGCACAAAATCCTGTGTTGTCACCAAATTCCCCAGTGTCTACTCAGCACCAGATGTCAGAGAGTGCAGCTGGGGCTGGTGCTCATTTGTGCTCCAAATCCCCTCCTTCACAGCTGTTATTTTCCACTTCCATGGACATAGAGCCAAATTTTCCGAAGCAGGAGACAGACCATGGCTCCCTATATTGATGTGACTATCCATGTTTCATTATGTGCCTGGAAAACGCCTGTTTGAGTCGAATAACGGGGTGTTTGTGAGGGCACAGGGTACCCTCACCCGCCTGCGCTGCAAACGACCTCGCTCAGCTTCCAAACACAATCTCTTCTCAATAGTTTCTCTGGAACTGGAGTTGTCTTTCCAAATTTCTGTGGGAGGTATAAAAAAGGATTTTCATCCTTGCATAAGCTTCCTGGACACCGTGGAAATAATAATGAAAAGCACAGAAATACAAAGCAGAAAGGACAGGTAAGGGTGAGTGTCTCTGCAGTTGTCTGGAGGGACCTGTGCTGGGCATCCTCTGTGCCCCGCAGGAAAGGAAGCTCCAACCTGGCACTATCGAGGCTGTTTTAACCTTTTGTTCTCCCTTGTATAGGTACAACCAGCCTGCACAGCTTTTGAAATGTAGTCAGTGGGTGCCATTAATATAATCTGTCTGCAAGAGCTGAATTGATGTGAATTTTTCCTTCTTTTTTCTATCGAAATAGGTGGAAAATTTGGAACAACAGGTAAGGGTGACTGCAACAGTCTATATTTGTTTTCCTGAGTTTCCTTCAAATTAATTCCGATTTCAAAGTTTCACCTCCAGTGGCCCCAAGTGTAGTTCAGGTTTCGTTTTCCTAAATGAAGATAAAACACAGATGGAGATCTTTTCTTTCTGCTTACTTACGTAATGAGCTCCAATTCACTGAGCTCTCAGCTCCACAGCTAGTAATTGTCATCTAACCAAATACTTGTTTTCTTACACCTCTGATTTTCAGACAAACTTGAGAAAGGTGGTTTCACCTGGGGCTGAGACACATTACTGTGTGTAATGAGTCTCACATGCTGGGAGGGGAAAGTCCTCGAAACACAGGTTCAAATTTAAATAAAAGTCTACATTGGACAATCACCTATAAATACCTGATTTTTAAGGAAAGCATAGCATGCACGTTACCATTGCAACAGGCTTTATGGCAGACTCCAGTAATTTCAAAGTGTTCGAGGCACTTTTGGGCAGTCTAGCAGTGTTTGTAACTACCATTATTATACACATATCCACAACATCCATTTCTTAAAATAGACAATAGCATCAGGAGGAAAGCAGTGATTTAAGATAAAATTGGTGTTTGCTGGATTTACAGTAAGCGCTAGCAGAGCTATCCACCTATCAGATAAGAAAAAGGGAGGGAGAAGAGTTTAAAATACTTTGTTTGAAGTGACATGACCCAGCACAAATAGCCTCAGTGACATTTTAAGATCAAATAGTCCGAGGATCAAGTACGTGTGCTTCAAATCATGAGGGGAAGTTGTGACAAGCTGAGCCTGATGTGCCCAAGCAAAGGACCTAGAGACCAGGGTGACAGAGGCTTTTATTTCATTCTGAATTCCTGAAGTTTCTCCTGTATATTTTCACAAGTATCACCAGGTTGTATTTACTTATTTATTTGACTTTGAACACTTTCTAGTGACAACATCCCAATGAAGTCTTTTATACAGTAATTAAAAACTAAATTTTTAAGTTAGTGACTCTTTTCCTGAAATAATGGAAAGTAGTTACTACCAAGGCAAAAGCAAATATTTCTGAAATTGACAAAGAAATAAATGTTCAGATTTTTTTTAAAAAAGCAACAAAGCACCATACTGTCCCAAGATGACATTTAAATAAGATAGTTCATAAAAAGAACATTAAAAATGTTGAACAAATACTAAAGAAAGAGGAAGCCCTGAGAAAGGGAAGGAAGGCAGGGTCAGCACCATCAAAAATACATTCAATCTGAGCCTACAAGGTGTTGAGACCCCAACTGTGAAAAGTTAGCAGGCAAACAGAGTGCAAATAGTGCCCAGAGTAAAGCACAAGAGGCACATGAGGAGGAGGTTTAAAAACCTGCCTGCAGCTGGGTCTGGAAGGTTTGGGGGCAGTGCTGTTCTGAGACACGAAAGCGGACAGGTGGGCAGCGCTGGCACAAAAAACGACTGTGGGGCAAAGCAACGTCACCTGTAAAAGTCATGGGGAAGGAGGGTTAGAAGTTTATTCTGTTGCAAAGGCTTGTAGGAAACAACCCAAGACCATTTGTGCAGTAAGAAGCAGTCTGTCGAAGTCTGCCCCCTGCCCTTCACACACAAACATCACTTCTGTCCGAAAGGAAACGTCTCTTCCCAGCAGCACTGCTGTCCAGGAGTCAGCAAACCAGCCACCTGTGCACTGGTTGTGTGCCTGCTTTCTGTTCATAGAAACTTAGCTCGGAAGCAATGCCTCCTGCCTGGAAAAGAGATGTTTCTACTTTGCTTCATTGCCTAGTAGCTGGGGCAGTCCTTTATCTTGGGAAAACATTTTTTCCACTTACACTGACTCTTAAATATTTTATGATCATTTTTCTTTCCAGCTTTCACAGTAAACACATGGCAGACACAAGGTGTGAAGTAGTCACCAATGTACATAATCCAGTGTCTCCACCAAATCCTCCCCTACCCTCATCCTGACTCTGTAAACCGCACTGTACGCTGCACTTCTCCCTTCGATTGGTTCTGTTTGCCTTAGACTCTCAGTGCTCAGCTCGACCACCGCTCAGTCTCTGTTATAAGCACTCCATCGTGGGCTGCAGGGGGAACAGCTTCTGAACGGTGCAGCTCTGCGACTTGGATCCTAGTGTCTGAAAGACATTTAATTATTGCTTCTCTTCTGTGGCGATTGCTGCAGGGACACTTCATTGCTGTACCTCTGCCACTAATCCACTTTCAGTTAGTTTCACATCAAACATGATGAGTCTGAAAAAGATGGTAGAAGACTTTTTCTAACAATCCAACGTACTATGTTCTGTAGTTCTGCACATACAGCCGCAACAGCTCGTGCAATCCAGCTACACTGGTTGGAAGCAGAGGGGAGGGGGAGACTCAAAGGCATCTTAGGGATGCACTGGCTGAACATATCCCTGAAAGCTCACTTCTATAGCACTGTTCTGTTTTGCCTCCTCTCTGTTTTGGGGAATCTCAATGAAAGAACAGCAGTAAGATCACCTGCTTTCACTTGCACATACCAGCCGCAGGGAAGTGCCCAGGTGCGTACGGGGAAGCTGAGCCCAGAGCGCCCTGCCGCCTGTTCCCACACCGACCCGCTCCAGCCAGGGCTGGAGGTGACCCGCAGGGTCCTGGGTGCATACGTACAGCACGATGTGCATGCCTGGTGCCACACAGATAAAGGGATGATCATTATAATAGCCACAAACCTTGGGCATTCTGTTAAATCAAACCAAAATTTTGTAACATTGCAGGAAAAATCCATCTAGGCCTCTTATGGTCTGTAAAATCTTCTTGCAAAGTCTGAAGTGGTTGAGTCTCAAGTTGAAGAGACACGCTTCCCACTTTTTGAACGGAAAAAATAGCACGCCCCTTTCATACATTGTATTTTGAGTACCAAAGGAAAAAAAAAAAAAATTAGTCTTTCTGGAAAACGTCATCCTTTTCCATAAAATCTCTCCATTTTGCTAGTGCAAAGCAAACATGGATATTGAACAAAATGTTTCAAGATCTCCTCCAGCCTCGGTGCAGCAGTTACATTTACTACGTGCAGGATACACACGACATCAATTTTCAAAGGTCAGGCTATTCGATATTACATTATTACAACATATTAACTGTACCCAGTGACTATCACCGTCTGTACACCACTGACTGGGCATCACACCATTAACATTTTTTCTCCAAGAAAAGAAAAATACTGGTCTTGAGAATGCAGTCTTCTACCAAACTACCTTCTCTGAATCTTGTGAGCTTTAGAAATCAGGTCTGTTTCCAAGGAGCAGTTACAAAAGAGGTGAGATTTAAGGATGGCATCAGAGCCGGGGAAATACCTTTTGTATAAAGTAAATGAACTATGGGGGGACTGGAACTAGGGAACTTTGGATAAATCAGCTAATAAATTCAGCCAGAAACAGGGACTGGCTGGGGAGAATAAAAAGGTCACAACATTTTAGTTTCATATTTTCCTTTTTAATGAAATTCCTTATTTTGAAAGCACTGAATATTTTGGTATGATAGCTTTTCAACAAAAGATTTGACATCATGTTTTTAAACACCACTTTTAATCACTGTTTTCTTAAATATGGTAATCAAAAAGTCTTAGCCCAACATCTTAAAAAAGCATTTTGGTCTTAAAAAAATTTTTTAAAAGATCCAAAATGGGCTTCCCAATAGCCTTAGAATATGCATATATTTCCCATTCATTTAGTTTATCCTCTGAATAAAAATGTTTGCTTTTCAGATTACTTTCTCATAGTGAAGAAAAAAATTTACCTAAATCCCTGGGCCTGTTGGGCCAACCCCAGACCTTCAGAGACATCCTGTCAATAGGGAGCACTGCTGCCCAAACATTTAACAGGGGCTGAAGCTGCTTGATTTATTGCAGATCCTTACACTGACTTTCAGAAGTGTACATAATATCTAATACGATACTTGACATATTTTTTTTTCTTGGCTGTTCATATGGTTCATAAATGAATAGGAATATTTACAGGAATGTTTTCTGAGGCTGTTTCTCAAACCATCACACTGGGGAATTGTACGTCATGAGCACACTTATTTCTTAAGTCATACCAAGAGGCGTGACAGTGATGCTACTACGAAGAGGAACAGAACATATCCAAACTACGTATTCAGCAAATACTACAGAACGCTTGTTTTTCACAAGCCTGGACAGAGAAGTAACTCTATCATATTAGAACTTAATTCTCTTTCTATCGAGTGGCAGCCTGCTTTCTGATCCCCTGCCTTCCCATGCCAGCTGAGACACAGTAAATAGGAAACTGCAGCCCCCGGTGTCAGCTGCACCACTGCTCTCCCACAGAGACAATGGGCTGCTCAGGTTCTAACTCAGGTTTTAGCTGCTGTGCTTTCCCCAGCTAATGTATACCTAAGGTTCATACAATATATCGGACAAGCTCTGTTTTGCTGAAGCAGAGAAAAATGTCTGGTTTCTGTGTGATATTGGAAGGATCTGGGAAAACAGATGCTTTTTGCTGTTGAGTTTCTACATTGAAAACATTTCTACGCTGGAGTTCAGGGTGAGGCAATAGCACTGGCCATCACTTTACTGAAATGCTAGTCAAGGAAATAGCCTCCAAGTAGTGTAATGTCCTTTCAAATATTTTATTCAGTGTGTATATTTTACATAGATTTTTTCCATAGAAATTAATATGGACCCTGTCTAGCACTTTATATATCCAAAGGAACATATTCCTTAATATTCCCTCCATCCCATACCCAGTACTCATCACAAAGACCATCCCTTAACTTCATTCTTCCTTTCCATCCCTTCCTTCAACTCCTGAAAAGGAGTAAGGGAGGAGAGATGCCTTCCAGGATGCCCTGAGGGCTGAATTAACCCAGGATTAAGGTCAGGAGCAATTTCTAAAGTTGAGGGGGACACATGAAGAGGCACGCTCCTCCAGCCCCATTTCCCATCGGTGCAGCTGTGATTTCAGTTCTTCCACAGATGGACACCGAGCTACAGTGCTCTGAGTGCTGAGTAAGCAAAAACTGCTGACTTCTTCAGGCCACATGTTTCTTTAGGGGTGGTGTTTGTTTAGATTGTCCAGGTCATCTGAATAATCGAGGTTCTCTGATATTTCTGTTCCTCACCAGGCTACGAAATATGCAAAGGAACAGATATTATAACAGAGAGCTTGAGCTTGTTTTCCTACCTCCATAACCCAGCTGACCACCTCTGTGTTTTATGAAAACACAAACGCATGAAGCAAAGCACGTGTGCCCACCATTGACTTTATTTTCTGTGACTACGTTTTGCTCTAAATTTAGAAACCCTCAGTCTGAATCCAGGCACACAGCAGCGTGCACTTACACAGTTTTATTGCTACAAAAATAATTTTCCTACACTTTGACACACATACTGATCTTACAAAGACTTTCCATGCAAAAGGTCTTTATTTATAAGCTGAATTCTATCCATTTAACATACAGTGACTTGTCATAAGCATTTATGATAAATCTTCCACAGCTTAAGACACCTGGCAAACAAAAGCATACTGGCCTCCCTCTCAGAAACACCAAAATACACCAGCAATGTGTGTTGGCCTGCGCTGATACACGAGCGTTTCCATAATTCCTCGCTGCCTGGTGGCTCTCCCTCAGCAGGATCTTCTCCCTTCCCCTGCTGCCTTCCAGTGGCTCCGTTGCCTTTCAGCTGTCCCCTGCTCTCAACTCCATTCATTCCTTCTTCTAGGATCTTTGGTATTCCTTCCACTACATTCATAATTCTTGCTTTACCCTCCTTTACTTTGTTTATTTTATGATGAAGGTTGAGAGTGGAGGTTACACAAGCTTCTCCCAGCTTCCCCTTCTATTTCTTAATTTTAACTCTTTCTTTATAGTGGAAATCGAAAGGAGCTCGGTTTCTGGAATTATTCCAAATGGTCAAACATCCCCAAAGTCCAGGTATCTCAAATTCTTGATCTCTCTAGTAGTCCTCAATGTCATTTCTTTGACATTCTTCCCTTCACAAGAATAATTATTCTACTTCTGGCTACAAAAAACCTCTTCTTTGAGTGTCTCTCCAAGTACAGCATTGTTCCTCATCAGATCCAAAGGAAACATCAGTGGCATTTATCCAACCATGTAGCATGGCTGGAAGCTTCCTACAATGCCACCAGCAATCCCACTATGTTGTTCCACGCTTCTGTTTCCTGCATCCATTGGGGAACAACCACCCTAAGAAGCAAGCCCACCTCTGGAGATGTGTCTCTTCCTGATACCAGGCGAATGACTGTCCTCTGTCAGATAAACTTCCTGCAGAACAAACAGGGGATTTTCACTAACAGAAATGTATGAACAGTGTAACCCTCCTGATGAAGCTCAGACAGGGTTCATTATGCAGACAATAGAAGCTATTAAAGCAGAAAAACAAAATTAGCTCTTATATCACTCAACTGTGCCTGCGCCAAAACAAGGAGTAAATCACTGAAGCTGTGTGTTATGCATGAGGTATACAACATTGCTGAAAATTGATTTTTTTTTTAAATGATAAAAGGGAATTTGCACAGGAGTGAGATGTGATTTTAAATTCTTAGCCTAATATCATTGCTAATTTTAATTGCTATTAGAAGAACCTTGTTTGCCTCTAAGGCATTATGTAAAGAATCATTCTAGCCCAAATCTGCATGGGAAATGTTTAAGAGCCATTACAGACCAAACAATGAATATGAAAGCAACAGCAGTAAACCAGCAAATATCCCTAGTGATGATGCCAGAACTTGGCTGTTTAGCTATCAACAGACGTTAACAGATGACAGACAAGTAATTATTCAAGAAAGTTGGATGAAAAACGCTTAAATGTGTCCAAACAATAATGCAAAATAAAATCTAAAATTTGATGAATGGGAAAAATTACCCATAACTTAACAACATAATTTCTGTGTAATATCCTTAATTATGAAATAGGAACATTTCAGCATGCAAGGCTTCAGCAGCAGTTTGGCATCCCATTTATGAAACACAGTCCCACACATTTACCTATAATTGGATCCATGCAAAAGATTCCAGTCTGTGCTGAGAGCAGGGGGGACAGCAGCACAAAGGCCATTGCATCCTAGGTCTGCCTAGACACTTCTGTAACAACAGCAACAGCCGGGAGCTCTTATCACCTTATGGGAGGTGACCTTTGCAGGAAGGCAGAAAGGGTCTTTCAAGGCACACCATGTTCTCTCCCGACCTCAGGAAAGCCCTGCTCACCGCTGGAGGGAGAGGAAGGACATTGGGGAAGTCCAACGCACGGGATCCCAAAAGTGGTGCCTGCAAGCGATACTGGCACGTCCATAAAAGGGAGTGCTTTGCGATGGACGGTGATTTTAACACATCTAATGACACATATGAAATTACAGAGAAAAAGGAAATGTTGTATTTTAAGTAGCTTGTGATAAGTGTGAATCAAAGGTAAAAAAGCAAAACACAGAAAAACTAGCCCTGGCTGACCATTCAGTTACAAACGGTGGAGGGCTGCAACCAGAAAGATGCTTATTGATGTTGTCGAAGACTAGGCAAGATGCTATGCTCACTGAAAAATTAAAAAAGCAAATAACAAAGACCAAAAATACTTTTAATCAAGTTTTCTAAGCAAGTGCAGCTTCTCATAAGGATGGGAATGGGAATAAATCAGTGCATGTAACCAAACCCAGCATCAAAAAATGGATCATTGTGTTGGCACAGGCTCAAATGCCTTCTTCAGGAGTATCACGTTCTGTTGAGAAGAACACTTTGGACATTTCACAAACCTTTGCCCAAAACAACAACCAATTTGGGTTTAATAGCAGAGAAATGCCTGTAGCCAAACAAATACGCAGGCCACGTGTAGAACAATTTCACAAAACTAATAACTGTATTGAGCCAATTTATAATCAGTTAATTTGAAGCAAAACAATAGTTTAAAATATCCCATGAGACATGTAGGCACTAGAATTTTTGCTGTATGCTCTGTGTTCTAAACTGGCAGGAACAATTTGGTCATAACAATTACATTTTAATTAGTAAGAAAACAAGGAGGTAATATGAAAGACATCATGACAAGTAAGGACAACAAATCCTGAATCACAGTCTGAAAAAGAACAAATAGAAAACATAAAGTATTAGTCATAGTAGTCACAGCACTTAATTTTGAAGTGTTTGAGGGAGTGAGAACAAAAATGAATATTGGTATAAACATTTTTTTCTGAACGAGCCACACAAGTCTTTTTTGCAGATAAAATGATGGAAAAAAATGTTTAGACGGAGTTGGGTTAAACATAATATTCTTAGGTCATAAAAACATCTGATTTACATTTTTGACATAAAATTTTATTTGTGTATAAATACAGACTGATTGGCAACGGCTGGAAGTCTGTATGCTGACTCGTTCATTGCTTATCAAGTATTAATTTGGAATTGTAGTGAACTACTTCAGGATTTTTCTAATGAAAGGTTACTTAGATTGTTTCACATTTTCTGATATCCTTCATTTCTCAGTGCTTTGTGTATTTCACAGGAATATAAGATTGGAAGCCCACACCCCCCCCACCATTAGTCACTAAATACATTCCCTGCTGACAAAGACAACCATGTGAACAGTTTGCTATCATCCAGTTATTATTAGATACATTAGACAGCTTCCTTTCTCTTTTTTTTTTTTAATAATATTGTCCAGGGGAGCTCTGTAAGTCTCATTATGTTCACTGCCAGTGCTCACGAACAAAGGCGAAAGGCGCACAATGCAAACAAACCAGTTATCTTTTAACCACATGTGAATTCCTGGCAGGGCTGAAGTCAAGGGGTGCTTTGCCATTCCTGTGGGATTGCACCCTGCCATCTCAGAAAGAGGGGTTCTCGCTCTTCAGGGCTTTTCTTGTTTAGCAGGCAGAAGCACGAGAGCAAGGACGGGAACATGAAGCTGGATTCCTATGAAGATTTACACACTGAATCGAAAACTCACCTACCTGGAGCCCTCACTCAGCAGCTTCTTGCTCCAGAAACCAGAAAGTCTCCAGATACCTAAATCTTGCCAATAAAATGTCTGGGACACACCCAGAATTGCTTTTGTCCTCAAAGGGAATTCCCAAATTATGGAAGAGTCATTGTCCTTCTCCCTTCTGGGGCCATATGCGACTCATGTTCTTAGACAAAAAAAAGAAAAAAAAAATCTGTTTCTTCTACACAATTAAGAAATAAGTACTGTATCTTTTGTCCTCTTTTGAGGACCTTTTAATGTCCTCATCTTTTGTAAAAAAATTTAGTAGATGACTTGAACTACTCCACCCACTTCCCAAGGGAAGATATTACCATCATATTACCATCATTTCTCAAAAATTCTCTCAATTAGTCCTCTTAAGCTGTCTCTGCTTTGCATATAGCAATTCAAGAGGAGTTCAAAGACTGGAGAGATCTGAACAGTCCAAGTCCATTCAACTCCTTCATACAGTATGCAAAAGTTTCCCCAGAAGAAGCTGTCAAACCCGCTCTCAGCTCTCCCTCCACTGCCATGCCCAAAGAGGGACAACCAAGTCTGGACAGAGCAGAGTGTTCGCAACGTGGAACAAATGGCATCGGATCCGCCTCTTGCCTCCTGTGGGGATTTCTGAGAAAGGGCAGCTAATTTCAGGAGAGGGTTACTGGAGATGGAGAGCCTTAGCTCTCGAGTGAGGCTTGTGCACACGCAGGATTTCTTGTTCCCACCGCACACTGACCAGCGGCTTCCCCAGACCCCACTCTTGCACGCTCATTCTCCATTATACGGTGTGATTGCTTAACTGGTGATTTCTCCATACTGAAAAGATGATTCCTGAAAATCCTTTAATCGACGGAGGATATAGGCATAGAGAAGAAAATAAAATAGAATTTCTTCCTGACGCTCTTTAGCTCTAAATTACTAATCTAACTGACCAAACGGGATCTAACAATGCCAGCGTGAAACTGGGCTGTTAAAAGATTTTCCTGGGGAAGTAATACTTCTGAGACTCACATAAATGTTCTTGTGTTCACGAAAACATGGAGCTGAGGAAGTACTTTTGGGCTGAAAATCCGAACAAGTTGCAAAATAAGCAAAAAAAGTCAGCTTGAACACATGTCTGAACTGGCAGGCTCCAGTACAAGATGCTTGCATCTGCTGTCTTCTGAACACAGAATAAAGCTTTCACTTTCCAGCAGGTAGTGATTTTCCTTAAACATTTCCTTGTGTGACGCAATGGTCTTGCTGAGGTCACTCACACCGCTGCGTTGTGACCAGAGGAAAGAGCTCACAACCCTCCTCCTGTGAGTTTTCACTTCTTCTACAGATGTCACACTTTGAAACAAAAATCTCCTTCGTTACACCTGAACTTTGTGTCCCACGATTTTATCTCTGACTGGGGACATCTTGGCTCTTGATCTATTGTTTCTACCTTAATTAAATGGGAAACAATTCCCCAGAGCAGCCAGTTATCTGGAGCGTTTCCACACTGAGATCTGGACACAGGAGGTTTTTCCTCGGCTTGGCTCTCACTTCTGTTGCTTTGAGGCACAACCGAGATAAATTATTTTCCATTCTCTGTCCGTCACAAAATATTTGAGGGTATGTCATTGCCATGGGGCAATTTACACTGCACCTGGC
>NW_010108898.1:0-404 GCF_000699245.1 Pterocles gutturalis
CATCCCCTTTTTTTACCCATTTTTCCCGGATGTGGTGATGGAGGCAGCAAGCACACAGCTTGGGGGTCGATGGCACCCATGGGAGCACGGCTCCCTGCCCCTCCTGCCCTTTGCTCAGGGCCCTGCTCTGATGTCCTCACCAGAGAGCAGCAGGAGGGGTCCCGGGAGCTTGCTCTGCCCGGGCAGGGGGCTCGCGGGCAGCTCACACCAGCCCTGCATCTGCTGGGACAGCTCTGAGGGGGCCATGGGCAGGGTCAGTGCTGGGGCTTTAGCAGGAGCACCTTTGGGGTCCCACCGAGTCCCAGCCCCTCACATGGTCCTCATAGGAGCCCATGTGAAGAGGCCGTGCAGCTTGGCCCGGGGTGGGGAGGCTGCTCAGGGCAGCGGGGATCGGCTGGTGGGGG
>NW_010108898.1:435-3271 GCF_000699245.1 Pterocles gutturalis
CAGCTTGCAGCTGCCTGTGAGCGTGGGCGGCAGCCAGCAGCATTTTACAGCATCCTGGGCTTCACCCCTCTTGCTCCTGCCTCGGCTCCATGACAGCTGCCTTACACCATGTCCCAGAGCTGAGCTGGCAGGATTTTGTGCTCTCCCAGGCATGCAGGATGCCGTCTCCATCCTCCCCTGCCTGCCCTGCCCTGACCGTCAACTCCTTCCCCCCCAGCACCACATTTCCCACTGGTGAACAGGGTCTCTCAGGAAAACCTTGGCAAGGCATCAGAGAGGCTGCAGGTCCACAGCAAATTTTGGGGCACGTCTCCTTCCCTCTGGGATGTGCAACAGCAGGACAAATCCTGGTGTGACCCAAGTGTTTGGCAGAAGCGATCCCTCACCCGTAGTCCCAGGGAGACAGTAAGTGCCGCTGGGTTGAGCGCTGGCAGCCGGGGCTGGTTGGGGTGAGGGAGCACGCCTGCCTTTCCTCGTCAGGGAAGCCTCGGGGAAGCCATGCATCCCTCGCCCGGAGGCCTGAGTACCGCTGCTGCTCTTGCCAGGAGCAGGGGGAATCCCTTCCCACCCAGGCAGGACCTGCTCATGCCAGCGCATCTCTAAACCCCTCTGGGATGCAGAGTGGCAGATTTGGACCCGCAGCATTTCACCAGCAAACCAACCCCATTTCTCAGGAGACACCTGGGGAGAAGGCTCATGGGTTATTTTATGCTTTGCGCCCTGTTGAAGCCAACGTGAGCTTCTGCATGGGATGTGTACAGGCAATCCCCAGGTACAGGCGAGGGGAGCGTCAGTGCAGCCCCCCGGCTCCTCTCACACCAAATCCAGCAGCTGGCAGGGTAATAAATGAGGAGTCTATATTTAGATGCAGTGTCTGGAGAAGCGTCACGGCGTTGCTGGTGGGTTTTACTATTCAGCGCAGGCAGGTTTCCCTGCTCCTCCAGCTTAGATGCCACCTTTGCGGAAACACTCATCAAGGACATCCAGCACCAGCTGGAAAAACACCCCAAACAGGAAAACCAACACCTGCCACAAGATCTTGGCACCCGCTGAGGGATGCATAGAGCAGAGCATCCCAGGGAGCCTTGGAAGGAGCTGGCTTGGGGCCCGTTTAGTTTGGCAAAGGCCTTATTGTGTTGCACAGAAGTTTGTAGTAAAGAAACATGTTGCAGGGATGGAGCCATCTCTTGTGCCACCCCAGCCTGGTGTCAGCTCCCTCTCGCAGCACTGCTGCTGGTGCATCCAGGCCGGCATCTCACTTCTCTGTGTTCTGGGCTGGCCGATTCCTCTCCCTTCCCCAATGAGTGGTACAAAGGCTGGGTCTAAAGGTCTTCTCTCTCTCCCCATTCCCACCCAGGCTCCCTGGGTCAGACACTGTCCATGGCAGGAGCGCTGCAGCCCTGGTGCAAGCAGGCGGCTGGCTTCATCCCACTTCATCCCACATTTCGGCACAGCATCAGCTATCGCCCCACGGAGCCACTAATCCATACGGTGCCGACTCTGCAGCAGCCTGGCTGCCCTGACTGTGGAGCTGGAGCTGCTGGGAGAAGCCAGGACTGGTTAGGGAGAATTTCCCTGCTGAAACCAGGGCTGTCGGGCCTCCGCTGACTCAGTCAGCAGCAGATGAAGCTCTGTGCCATCCGTGTTGAAATTTAAGGAGAAGCCAAAGTGTTGTGCAAAGGAGGAAAAGCCCTGCGCAGCACCGAGCTGCAGGTTTCCTGCTGTCCCAGTGTAAGGCTGGTACCGGCTTGGGGAGGATGGTATTTGCATGAAGATGCCTGGTGCTCGGATCTGCATTTTTCCCCTGTTTCGCAACATGTCGGAGGCTGTTTGAAGCAGATGCTCTCCACGTCCTGGCTCCTCTCCCCTCCTAGCCTGGGGAGAGTTTCTCCAGGCAAAGCCAAGCACTGAGGTGTTGCCATGGGGTGTGAGTGTGGCTGAGCCCGCCGGTGACACACATGGTGACCACCTCTGCCACAGGCCTCCTTTGTGGCTCACGGCACCTTGCCTGTTTTTTCCTGCCCCCTTCCAAATTTTGACAGCAGCAGGTCACAAGGAGCAGTTGTCCTGGGTTCCTGCAACCCACCAACGATGCAGGCAGTCTGGGACATCCCAGTGCTGGGCAAAACTCAGCAGCAATGGGGCAACCAGCCCCTTCCCCACCCCTGCTGCACCCCATAGCTTGCATGGCCCTGGCCCCCTGCTCCTGGCCGTGATGGGTGTCATGTTGGTACGAGCCGTGCATGCACAACCTTTCCTCTGGTTTCTCATGGTACACGGTGTACATCAGCAGTGCTGGGACACTCGAGGACACCTCAAGGACTGTGAAACCCGCTGACGGAGCTGGTTCACAGCTGTGCTGGGGGATAACAGCATGCCATGCCGGGGGACAGCGAGCCCCCACGCCTGCCCCCAGCTCCCAGGGCACCCCAGGGAAGGAGAGCCCCTTGCTGGCTGCAGGCATGCGTGTTCAGCGTGGGGATGGAGGCACCCGCGGGAGCCTGGGCAGCTGCCCACGGAGGACTGGCAGCCGTCTCGGGAGGAGGAGGAAGAAGGCACCTGACTGCCAGGCAGCGGTCCAACTAGTTGAAACAGCTCCTGTTGCAGTTTGCATAACCCAGCACAGCACGGCCGGGGCTGGGGATGCGCCGCTCCACCCCGTCGCCCACGGTGGGAAACCGCACCGGCAGCGCAGCGCTGGCTGGGGGACCGAGGGGTCTGTTTGCTGCGTGCCGTGCCCATGCTGCTGGGGGGGCTTGGAGGTGCAGGGGTGGCTTGTTGCCCTCTGGGTGCAAAGCCAGGTTCTCCCGTGGGCTGTGTCTGCGGACTGCGCAGG
>NW_010108899.1:0-2167 GCF_000699245.1 Pterocles gutturalis
TCACCCCCACCCCACCGTGGGGTCCCCAAGGCACAGACGGACTTGGGGGTCGTGTTTGGATGGTTTATTGTCCCACCCGTGCCTACGTCCTGGGCTGGCCCCGGACCCCCAGGACAGCCCCAGCCCCATAGCGGGGGGCAGCGATGGGGGGTCCTCAGCTGGGGCTGACCTGGCTGGAGGAGACGGAGGAGACCTCGGTGCGCTGGGCCGAGCTGGAGATGTCCGAGTCGTCCGTCATGGGCCGCCCACACACCGTCTCCATGATGCAGGCGCGGAACTGCGGGGACGGGGACGTGCCACCTCAGTGTCACCTGGCCCCAGCCCCGGCCCCAGCCCTGGGACTCTCTTCTCATCCCTGATGTCACCCCGACCCCATCTCCTGTGCCTGGGAATGGGGAACCCCCAGCCCTGGAGATGGCCCCAGGTGTCCCCTGGTGTCCCCAGTCACTGGTTGGCCCTGGGTTGCCCTGGATGTCCTCATCTCCAGGTGTCCCCAAGTGTCCCCAAGTCCCTGAGTGGCCCTGGGTGGCCTTGGACATCCTCATCCCCCATCCCCAGGTGTCACTGTCCCCAGCATCCCCCGGTGTCCCTGCTCCCCAGGTGTCCCCAGCCCATGGTCATGCCAGTCCCTGGGCATCCCTGGGTGACCCTGGTCCCCAAGTGTCCCTGGTCCCCAGATGTCCCCATAGCCTGGGTGTCCTGGGTGCCCCCATCACTCAGGCGTCCCTGGCTGTCCCCATCGCCAAGGTGTCCCAGGCTGTCCCCATCACCCAGATGTCCCTGGCTGTCCCTATCGCACTGGTGTCCCTGTATGTCCCCATCACCCAGGTATACATGGATGTCCCCATTGTCCAGGTGTCCTGAGGTGTCCCCATCACCCAGATATCCCTGTGTGTCCCCATCAGCCGGCTGTCCTGAGATGTCCCCATCACCAAGGTGTCCCAGGATGTCCCCTGTGCCCAGGTGTCCCTGGGTGTCCCCATCACCTAGATGTTCCAGGCTGTCCCCATCACCCAGGTGTCTCTGGATGTCCCCTGTGCCTGGGTGTCCTGGGGTGTCCCCATTGCCATTGTCCCTGGATGTCCCTGTCTCCTGGATGCCCCAGGCTGTCCCCATCGCCCAGCTGTCCCTGTGTGTCACCTGTTTGTTCATGAAGCAGTAGATGATGGGGTTGTAGACGCAGGCGCTCTTGGAGAAGAAGGCAGGGATGGTGACGAGGCGCAGGTCCACGCCGTGGTTGCGGTTGTTCACCATGTACATGGCCAGCGCCGCGTAGGGCACGTAGCAGACGCAGAAGGAGCCCACCATCACCACCACCATGCGCGACACCTCCCGCTCCGCCTTCTGTGTCGTGGCCGACTCCTGCTGCTGTGCCGCCACCTGTGCCCGGCACGGGGGTCAGCTCCGGCCCTGGGACAGGGTCCTGCCCCCCAACCCTGTCCTTCTGCCCCAGCAGCTGTCCTCCAGCATCTCCCCATCTCTCCATCCCTCCATCCCTCCATCCCTCCATT
The DNA here is from genome assembly GCF_000699245.1 of Pterocles gutturalis. Lineage (NCBI taxonomy): Eukaryota > Metazoa > Chordata > Aves > Pterocliformes > Pteroclidae > Pterocles > Pterocles gutturalis. The sequence goes on from NW_010108899.1 coordinate 1,512, forward strand.
CTCCATCCCTCCATCCTCCGAGTCTCCATCCCTTCAGCCCTCCTGCCTCTGTCCTTCTGTCTGAGCATCCCATCCTCCCTCCATCCCTCCATCCCTCCACCCAATCCTCCATCCCACCATCCTCTATCCCTCCATCCCTTCATCTCTCCATCCCTCCTGCCCTCCTATTCTCGATCCTGCCAAGAATCCTTCCCTCGTCCTCTCCATCCCTCCATCCTTCCATCCATCCCTCCATCCATCCATCAGTCCATCTCTCTATCTCTCCATCCCCCCAGCCAATCCTTCATCCCTCCATCTCCACATCTGTCTTTCCCTCCATCCCTCCAATGTTCCATCCCTCCAGCCAATCCTCCATCCCTCCTGCCCACCCTCCATCCTTCCATCTCTCCATCTCTCCATCCCTGCTGCCTTCCTACCCTCCAGCCTGCCAACAATCCTTCCCTCCATCCATCCCTCCAACTCTCCTTCCTTCCCTCTATCCTTCAAATCTTCCATCCCTCCCCCCCTCCAGCCAATCCTTCATCCTTCCATCTCTCCCCCTCCCCACTGGGGCCATCCCTCTGTCTCTCCACGTCTCCATCCTTCCTGCCCTCCTGCGTCTGTCCTGTCCGAACAGCCCATCCTCCCTCCATCCTCCATCCATCCATCCATCCATC
>NW_010108900.1:0-205 GCF_000699245.1 Pterocles gutturalis
ACCGGAGCCCGGCACGGCGAGACAACCCGATCCTCGCGAACCGGTTTGGTGGCAAAGATCGGAACTGCAGGAGCTCCTGCGTGGTGAGAGATGAACAGTCCAGAAGTGATGTTTGGAAGGCAGGAGCACAGCTCTCTGCCACCGGGGCGAAGGGACAGGCGGTCCGGGTCCGCGGTGAGGAAGAAAAGCAGCGCGGGGGGGGCCG
>NW_010108900.1:579-7611 GCF_000699245.1 Pterocles gutturalis
GCTGAAAGGCGGCGGCTTAGGTTGTTTTCAGCAGTGCTTGGTGCTGGAGCACACACAGCTCAGCTTAGGAAGCTCGTCATGCTCCTTCTCTTTCTCTTTCTGTGTATTTCTGCGTTCCTTCTCCCTGTTTCTGCCTGTCCTCTCCAGAAGCCCGTGGAGCTCTTTACGCTCCTTCTCCCTCGCTTTCCCGGGGGGTGGGTGGTTACCGCCCGTCCCCCGTTCCGGCCGGGCACAACAGCGCTGCCTGGAGCTGCAGGCAGCTGAACCGGGGCGGAAAATTTGGTCGAATGAGCGAAAACCATAATTTTCTAGGGAGCAGCACAGACCGCCCCTGACTCTTCCTTTGATGAGATTGCTTGTTGAACAAGCTCAGAAAAACGCATCAGACTTCGGCTTTATCCCTCGATTTGTATGAACGCAACGTCGGATAATGAAAAGATTCTTCTGACATATACCGAGCTGATCTTTCTTTCCAAATAGGGAGGGTTTAGGTACCTTTGTAAGGAAACCCGTTCGCTATGTAGCTGCAAAGAAAAACATTGTGAAACCGGGGAGGTTGACACAGCAGCCTCGCAAGTAGAACATCAAGATGCTATCTTTGATCGTCCTCCTAATTGTGCTTAGCAATATCTACCCATCGCCGTGCCATCTGCCTAAGGTCATCAGCAAAATAAAAGTTTCACATGGCAGCACAAGCATCCAAGCATCCGCGGCGGCTTCTGCAGCTCGGCAAGAGGGCTACCGAAAACGTTTGTTCTTTTTCAGACGGGAGATGTCAAATTGTGAGATGTCGAAAGTGCTGTAAGAGCTTAATAAACATCGAAGGGAATTATCCAACTTTTGTTTCATTGCTTTATGCTTCACGGACACTCTACAAAGACCAAGACTAGTTCAGTTTTGATGCTAAAAGTTGTCATTATCAGCCACTTCCAGTATAAATCAGAGCAATTTGAACAGTGTGCTAAAGTACAGCCCTCTGCTTCAGGTCCAGTTCTGGTCTTTAGGTGAATTTATTCAACCCGTATAGTGTGATTAACTCATAGAGTTGAGGGAATCATGCCAAGATAGACACTCGGTCGCATGGAGAGATACCTTTACATTAAAACGTATTTAGTTACACTGAGGCTTTAGAAAGTAATCCAGAGCAACACAGGAGGAACCTTGCACTCGCCATCACAATAATCATGTTATTTTCTTCCCAGCCAGTGCAGTTTAACGTGGCTAAGTTTGGACAGATAAGAGGTAAAACTTGTGGCTGACTGGGATGTGAGAATACCATTTGCTTATTTTCAAGAATAATCCGGGGTCAAATAAAGAACAGCAAATGTTTTCAAGGCAGGGAACCAAAACAAATCATGGCAATTTCTAGGCATTTTTTGTTGTTGTTGTTATTTTAGTACTACACTGTTCTGTTCACTAAAATCTTTTGTACACCCAGAAAGGCTTCTAATGAGAACGAGATGTTTGTCCTTCAACACCACATTATCAACAGAGGTCATTTGCCATTTTTCAATGAATTATCCCTTTTATTTGTTTATTTCTTTGATCAGCTATAAATGAAAGTTATTCGTGTATATAAAACTGAAATTTTTACTGTTGAAATTGAACTGTACATGTTTACTACAGGAAAAAAATATCAACTCTTGTTTAACAAGACATTATACATCAATAAGCAATAACCTTGTGGAGGATTTGCAATTACCTGGTCTATAAAAACAAGCAGGACAAATAACAGCAATTTATATGCAAAAGTAATGATTTAATGACTATAAGCAAGACAAAGCAATAGAATTGTGCTTCTTTTGCAGACTGGAGACAATGAAATGTTTAACTACAATTTCCCCGTACAAACATGAAACAATATCCATATAGAATAAACACCCTCACAAATGTATAACTGATGGGTGATGAACACACAGAAGTTCGACCAAAGCAAAGCACAAACTGAAAAGTGTTCTGGGCTGTTCATATTTTATGGTGAAAAAGTTCCTTCTACTGAAAAAATAATACCCTTAGAAGCCTCTAATAAAATGCACCTATTTGCAGGCCATTAAAGAGGAGGCATTCTCCACAATTTATTGGAAATATTAAAGTACCTGTTAAATTTTAATGAAGTTAGTACTGTACCTTATACATATATATTAAAACAAATTTAGATAAAATGCCTTCATCCAGCGACTTGCTGGTTCCTTAAAATTTATACCAAATAGTTTATGGCTTCTATAATGATTCCATGTGCTTTTAAAAACACAGTCCCACCACACCAAGTAATAAAAAGGTAATCAAACAGGTCAAAGACTTCCATGTCCCTTAACCTTTTTTTTTTTTCTTCACTGCATCACTTCAACATTTGGTAAAGTAAAAATATATCACTTGGAGAAAAAAAAGACAAAGCCAGTAAAATCCTTTTAAGATTGCCAATTGCCTCCAGGTCATCAGAGACTTGAATGTGCTTTCCCAGTACTGTAGCTCTCACACACAAAGTGTTTCTTGCAGTATGAGCAAAGCTCAAACAGGCGGCATCTGCAAGGGTCGAACCAGTTTAGAAATTTAACAACCATATCATGAGTGCATGAAACACAATATTTTCTTTATAGTATTTATAAATATATCATACAATACTGTTTCCTGTTATGTCATATACCAATATGGCATTGTACAATAAGCATAATGCCATCTGATTCTTACAAAAGCGAATCATTTAAACAAGTCAGTAAATAAAACGGTAATACCCGCTTTTAGGCATACAGATTGTAAAACTGAAGTTTACTTTTCTTTTGATCGGTTCTGCACAGCAACAGAGAAGTAAAAGATGCAACATAAGAATCAAAATGGCTAATACGCAAAAATTGTTATTCACAGTGACATGGCTACATATATGCATTATTCTATGCATATTCTTTCCGTTTTGTTGGATTTCAAGATGAAAAAGCACTTGCTTTCTACAGGTTCACAAAACAGCATAAGAACAATAACAATTGAAGAGAACGCAATGGAGGAGTTAGTCTGGATTAACAAACTACTTCCCGGGATTTGTATTGACTTCTGGAGACTCCCGAGTCCAGATGATGGGGACGGAAACAACTCCGCATCACTCAGAACAAGGTGAAGGTGTAACTTTTGTTTGCTTCCCAGTCCTCTGAAAACAATTTACATTTCAATCTTGCTTTTCCATTAACGTCCATCCTGAATGTCACCTAGTCCGCCTTTTATAGCCAAGTTCAGTGTCACTACAAAAGAAAGCAATTTGGACGATAGTCACATGGATTAGCATCTATAAAGCTGTAATGGCATGGAGAGATCTATATAAAGGGGGTGGAAGCCTGCGTGGCCCATCAACCAGATGAAGTGGCTGAGGAGCCATTTATCGATGTCTTCCGTGCTCTGTTGGTAAAGGAGGACTGGTGGTTACTGCTGGGGCTGCTGCTGGTGCCGTTCATGGTGCTGGAGATGTGGGGAAACTGGGGGTGAGGAGACTGGACCGGCGTGCTGGGGCTGGGCAAACAGGAGGAGGTGGAAGGGATGCCTCCCACTGGGCTGCTCGCCTTGTCGCTCCCAGAGTCACTTTCCAGCTCCCCGCTATTATTCAAGCCTTCCCTCTGGTGACTGATCTTCATCCTCTTGCAAGTAGGTCTGACCCGGTATTTCAGGGGGAGAGGCCCGTTCTGCAAGGCAAAGGGGACACCCTGGTAAGCACCCTCCCCGGGCCACCACCCGCACCCCCCAGGGGGAGGCACACTGGCCACACTCACCCGCCTCCAGGTATAGATGTAAGCAATGTCCATGAGGGTGTAGTAGTCCTTCAGAGGCTCCTCTTCATACATCACATCGATCTGGTCAAGATATGAATCCTTGCATTAAGGAGTATCCAGGCATTTACCCCAAGCCTATGGTTGCTCAGAGGTGAAAGTAACCCTGCTGAAAAAATGCTATAGCAAACCCAGCAAGGAATAGGGAATTTTTATATCTATTAGATATGTTCAAAATACCTTAAGGAGCAATTCCTTTATACCTCGATATTTACAGCATTAAAAAAATTACAGAGTGTCACCAAACTCTCTGGGTAGATATTTTAAAAATAATGTTCATAACCCCATCAACATCATGTTCACACCAGAAATACCTGTTAGTTAGTACTTGCTGGAACTGGCTGTAATGAGAAAATGAGAGCTAACCAGCATTATCAGGCCTAGAATAGCAAGGCTGATTTAAAAAAAAACCCCACTGTTTCCCCATAAGATACCTGGAAAGTGTTAGGTATATCCATTTTACTCCGCAGGAACTTTCTTAGATGCATCACTGTCATTGCTGCAGGGCAGCGTAAGTATCTTTTGTCATTCACCTGATGGCATAGTAAAGAAAATCAGCTTACTGAGAACTAGCAATTACTCCCACCCAGGTTGCATTCTAACATTTTATGTTATTTTTTCAAAAAATACACTTTATTAAATTATGAATTATAATATAACATTTTCTGCTGCCTTATAAGGAACAACAGAAGTGGTAAATTACATCTCCAGAATAAGTAATTAAAAATGCAACTAATTATAAAGATTTTTGTCTCGCAATAAATCTCTTATTAGAATACATATGTACTACATACTGGTTTTTAAAAATTAATTAATACATAATTTATTGTAGAATCTGACAAAAAATCAGATTCCGCTCTAAAAGTAATACTGCAGATATTTTTTATTTTACAGAGTTGTTTATATATACAGCTCTATGAAGATGTTTGACCTCTTCTGTACCTAGTGCCATAAGAGGACTTGAGCTTCTTTTGTTCTAGATACACATACCTATGTGTTTTTTTCAGCTACAAACCTGCCCCAAAGATGTTTGTGTGTGTTAAGTTTAATCTAGAGCAAGGAAGTTATTTACCTCTTCCTTTGATTTTTCTTTCTCCTTATTTCCTTTTCGTTCCAGTCTGTGAGAAGAAATGAAACAATTACAACAAATAACAAATAGAGCTGCTATCAGCCAGGTAAACATAAAATATTGCCATTCTGGAACTTGCCTATTCTGGTCAAAGAATTCAATGGATAAGCTTATTATCTCGTCGTCTGTTATAATTCTTTTGTCTTCGTCAGCCACTTCTCCCCTGTCTTCATTAGAGCCATTGGCAGCTGCACAGAAATTTCCACAATAATTTACATTTTGAAATTCAAATCAGGAAGAATGGCAATTCTCAGTAACAAGAAAAAAAAAAATCTCCATAGTAAGATTATAAATTAAAGCTACCTATCTGTTAAAACAATAAACTTTTATTATGCTGAATTTACTTCTTAAAATTCTGTCATGGTAATACATAATTTGTAAGTTGAAAAGGAAACAGTAAAGCATCTAGGTCAATGCTACATTTATTAAAGTTGAGAACAAGAAGCTTTTACCATCAGCCGATGGATGAGCAGCATAAAAATCCCTTCTTCTTTTCATTTCATCTAGATGGAAAAGCATATATTTTTCTTTTAGTATACTCTGTAACTCCCAGGACTGATGCAGTATAGCAGTTCTGGTTTTGTTTTTCTACTGTTCAGAGAAAAAACCCAATTTAACTACTTACTTTTGAAAAGGCCTGGTACTAGCTTGTATACAATATCTTGGAGAGTTTTATCTGATCTGAAAAAAGAACAACCCCAAAACATAAAATCAAGCAGATGAAGCAATATTTTCATCCAAGCGGCAGCTCTTCATTTATAATCTTTCACAACAATGAGGCATCTTCTACAAAGTGGGAGGCTAGTCATAAAAAGTTAACTTACAAGACTTTGTAATCAAACTAACACTGCTATAAAACAAAACTCATCTGTGCTATCTCAAATAATTCTCTCGGAAGGCCTTAAAAACTACGTCTTCCCTAGAAAAATAAAGAGAGCAAAGAGTGATACTGACAAGAAAAATATTTCTGAAAGGAGAAGAATGCTTTAAAGGCTTTTGCTTCTTAGCTTGGAAAGTTTCAGCAAGAGTTTTAATGACTAGGAGCTATGGCTGGAGTGAAGCATGCCCAGGACATACAGAAAGCGGAGGTAAAAACTGTCGGGATGGTACACATGAGAATGGGGGAGAGGGAAGAGGCACTGCATGAATGGCTGGCTCATGGAAGAAGAAAAAAAAAAAAAAAGACCAACAAAAAGTTTCTGCCTTGCATCCAGAGAAATCGTCAATTTCAATCAATGACAAAACTCCAAACACGGAGCATACACAGGAGTTAGCTTGTGAATTGACAAGTCCTTTCAGATTTAAATCACAGATGAAGAGATAACATCAACACGAGCACTGCTGGTCTCCCCATACAAAGTAAAATACAAGATGCAGGGTGCACATCGCATCTTTCTCCTACCTTATATTCAAAAGCGGTCGAGTTTTGTGAACTTGGACATCACAGATAGGACAATACTTGCTGGTCTCCAAGTAACGCACGATACAGGTCTTACAGACTGGAAGTCAAACACGAAAGGCTTTTAGTGATGGTCCTAGGTAGTGCTCAGATGTGCATAGATAGAGATGCGATTTTCTAAACTATGCAAGCAACGGCAAACCGTCCATTGTCAGCAGCCCGCTGCTTAAGCTAAACAAATACCCAAATAAGCTGCAATTACCATGAAAAGGAGACCCGTAGAGTACATATATTATTACTTTAACAAAGACCGTAGGGCCGTCCTCAGAAAAAAAACTGCATCGCGGCCGAGCCAACTATTTCCCAGGTCGTCAGGGAGGTGGAGGGGCGGCGGTCCCGAGTGTGCCCCGGAGGGGTCACTGGGCTTGGGGGTGTTTTTTTGTGTTCCCGGAATGCCGGGAAAGGTAGAAAGCGACGGGGAAACACGGCGGAGCTCCCGGTAGTACTTACAGGAGTGGAGGCACTCGATGATGGTTGTCGCATCCAGCAATGAAGTCCCCGCCGCAGAGCACGCACATGAGATGGGGGTTTAGCTCCGTTATTTTGATTCTGGTTGTTCGGTGCATTTTGGCGTGGCGAGGGGCGGCTCTGAAAGACACACACATACAGGACCGGTCAGCGGCGGCGAGCGCGGC
>NW_010108901.1:0-449 GCF_000699245.1 Pterocles gutturalis
CTTTCCAGCGCTGCCCACCAGCCCTTGACTCAGTGTCCCGACCACCGCGCAGCCCCAGTAATTTATTTCCCATTTTAAAAAGTCCTGCCACTGTTCCAGGTCAATAACAGATTCTATTTCCCGCTCGGTCCTAAAATGCTGCATCGCTTTGCCACTCGCTGGTAAATAGCTGATGTGTTCCCAGCCGGAGTTGGCCGCCTTTCAGCGACGCATGCAATAATCCCGGTATATCCTTACCTGCCTTGCAGCCTTGCGATAAGATTTAATGCTTGTAAAGCACTTTGCTGTCCTTGGACAATAGGCACCGCGGAAGTGCAAACTGTACCGAGGGTCCAGCCACAATTAAACCTGACTTATTAACTACCCGAGCACCTAGTCAGCATACCCACCGGCTCGGTACGGCTCTCCCGATTAAAAAAAAATATATTAGCAGCCGTAAGGAAATTTTT
>NW_010108901.1:480-1333 GCF_000699245.1 Pterocles gutturalis
TAACCAGCCGTAAGGATATTTTGCAAGCAGTCATTTTTGGAGGAAGCCAGCTCCTGGCAATAACGTTGAGTTTGAGTTCATGGCAATTCACTGCAACATCCCCGATCGTGTCCTTGCAAAGCCCCTGAGCCTGTCCTGCTAAAAGGAGGGTGCTGTGCAGGATCAGACCCAAAGCAGCAAGGTCGGTAATTGTGATAGGAGACAGGGACAGAGGGACAGACAGGGACAGCCACACGCCAGGACACCCAGATGATGCAGAGAAGCCACATCGTCCCCACTCCTCATCACCCCCGATGCCAGCACAACCCTCACGGCACCCCGGCTGCATCCCCCCTTGGGTTGCCCATCCCTTGATGTCATCTCCCACCCAGACCACCGGTGACGGTGTCCAGCGGTCCCCGGCAACTGGCCGTGAGATCAACCAGATTGTGTGACATCAGCTGGAGCGCGGGCAGGGGGCAGGAGGGCTCCTCAGGGACCCAGATCTGGTTTCCACGCAGATGGCTCCGGCCATAAAGAAGAGAAGCAAATGCGGGGGGGGGGGACGGGGACTGGTGGGAGGTGACACACAAAGCGGCGAACACGATACCTTGGGAGAACTGGCTCTGCGGGGCTTTTTTCAGGGGTTTCCAGAAGACAGCGGGGCCTCGTTATATTTTATTTATTTATAGGCCTGGGGCTGCTCTATGCACCGAGGGCGTTGGGAGCGCTGCTGGGGTGGACATGACTCAGATGTTCCCTAAAGGTGCACGTGGTCTCAGTGTCACCCCTTTTCCCAGATGGGACGGGGTCATCTGGGTGGGATGGGGGTCCCCAGGCAGCAGAACCGGCTCAGGGACAACTTCACCCCATC
>NW_010108902.1:0-484 GCF_000699245.1 Pterocles gutturalis
CCAGGCCATTCTATGATTCTATGATTGTAATTTCAGCATTTCCCTAACCCTACCACAGAGCAGAACCTGGCGTTTTACAGCTCACACTCTGCTGTCTCCAGCCCAGACCTCCAACCTCTTGAGATTACTTTGAAATTTCATTCTGTGCTCCCACATCTTTGTGTCTCCTTCCAGCCTCATGCTCCGTGCAGGTGCAATACAGAGGGAGGGGCGTTATTTCTTCCCCTTTATCATTCAGGAAAACACTGGATAGGACCGGGAACAGGACATAGCCCAGCAGAACCCACAGCTCCCTCAACCTGAAAGTCAGACACCTCCTCTGGTAGACCTACCTTTTCTCTCTCATCTGACTACAGAATATAATAGTAAGAAGAATGTATAATAATAAAACATATATATCATGTTCATATAAGTTACTATAATTAAACACTACAGAATACATAATAATAAAATATAAAAATAAATTATATTGTTCATATGTAAT
>NW_010108903.1:0-43910 GCF_000699245.1 Pterocles gutturalis
GTTAACAAATCTGTCTGTGAATACAGAGAGCAGCTGCAGCACGCAGGAAGAGGGCACTTTACGCGTTGCCCTTTTTTCGGACAGATCACTTTAAACACTTTAGTCACGCTGCTTTAATCATCTTCTGCAAAGCCTGAGTAATCAGAGTCTTCTCACACAACCCTTGGAAAGCGAGCCCCTCTAGGCAGCACGGTCATGTAAATAAATAATTACATCAAAAATTCTACATTAAAAGGACATTAAGGCTACAAAGACGAGCTCTCCAAAGTTGGAAAAGGGCAGGATGTTGGTCACCGGTGCCCACGTGGGTCCGTGCATTAGGATAAAGACTCTAATTACACAATGGTAGGGGACAGGAGGCTATCCTCCAGGCTGCCTCTCATGAGATGCTCCCATGGCCTGGCGGATCACCTTTCTCATACATCTGGATGGTTACACGCTCAGTACTTGTTTTTCTGGCGTTACATTATATTGAGCATGCTAATGAATGCAATTAAACATTTGTGTTTTAGACAGGGTCTGTGAAGTTCTTCAGAGAGAGCAGGAAACATGGTTTGCAGTTATCCCACCTGCAAAGGAAAGCAGGTTTGGTAATGGTTCATGAAATTCTGCCATTTTTTTGAAATAAGGCAATGGATTGAGACATGCATGTCTTACAGATGAGGTGTGGACAAGGCAATTTATTGCTCTGTTGCAATAGGGCAATACTTACAGTCGGGAACCTCCTGAGAAGAGGCAGCAGAGCCCCTGGAGATGAGTGTCTGCCTGTGGCTGGTGAGCCCATACAGGGAAATCCCTGGATGACTTCTCTGCTAAAGCCATGGCTCAAGGAGATGGCCTTAAGAAACCTCATCTAGATTCAAAGCTGGATCTAATTTAGGATTGGTCTTGCTTTGAGTAAGGAGCTGGACCAGAGACCTCCAGAGGTCCCTTCCAGCCTCTTTTATTCTGTGATTCTGTACTTTTTCCTGTTGACTGTGTTGCATTTTCACCTAAAACTTTAGGGTTAACCAAATACATGAGGACAGGCTGAGAGAGTTGAGGTTGTTCAGCCTGGAGAAAAGAAGGCTCCAAGGACACCTTCCAGCACCTTCCAGTGCTGAAAGGGGGCTACAAGAGAGGTTGGGAAACACTCTTTGTCAGGGAGTGTTTAACGTCCTTTCCAACCCTAACCATTCTATGATTCTATGATTCTGAATCTCCAGTTTCTTTAACTTAAGGGGAAAAAAAAACTCTCATAAACCCCCCATTTTCTCAAACAGGTTCTGCCTCCTTTGCTGGAGAGGAGATGTGAAGGATGTGGTTTGCAACTGGGGCCAAATGCACAATGGTGGCATCAAGTGGAAGAGATGAAGTAGGTGAGTTACTGAAGGGGAGAAAAGCCCATGCTGAGTTTTAGGCAGGGAAATATAGAGCTGGCTTAAAATTTTGTCACAAATTATTTTTCTGATGGAAAAGCATGTTTGAGCAGGAAGGCTTTTGATAATTAGGATAAGGTTTTAAGGTGTGTGGTTGTCCCATCAGTCTGTCCTTTACCCTGTGAATATTTCACTTATTTAGCTTTTGCTAAAACTTGGAACAATTTCAGGAGAGCTTGATTCTGTTTGATTCAGAGCAGAGACTAAAGCTTGCCCTAAGCTCATTCCAGAGATACAACCTAAGCACAACTCTACTTCCTTTTGCCCCACTGTCCATTGCAGAAGATCTCAGATTCATTAAAATATTTTAAAAATGAAATCTTGATTATTCATTTCCTCTCATTCAAAAGAGAATTTTTGTTTTGTGGCCAGCCCTATTTCAGCCCTGACTCTACCACAAAAGGCCCTTCGTCACACACACAGAAGGTAATTTAGACTAAAATCTTCTTTGTTAACCGTTCATTGAAACCGAGCAGTCTATTTTGTAAAAATGTTGAATAGTTAAAATTGCAAGAAAAACGAATTACACCTTAGAGGTCTGACAAAGAAAGCTCTGAAAAAGGCTAGCCTTTTGGAAAAAATGGGTCACGGCAAGCTCATACCAAACAGTCATAATGGATGTGTGGTTTTTTATCTCTGTGTCTCAGCTCCTAGCATTTACTGTGAGGCTCATACTACAGCTTCATCTCAGGAGAGTGTTTTGAAAGTAAATTCATTCATAATAGTGAAACTTCTGGCATGGGGGATCAGCTGGGAAAATAATTTGAAATTTATAACACTGCCTTTGGAGCAAGGCTCATATACTGTGCAGAAAAATAAGGGATGGGGTTATCCACCAAATGACAGGGCAAAACCTGGTGCCTGACTCTATAAGCACATTGTATCCTGTGAGCCAAGTTTTGGAGACAAAACCCGTGCAACCGTGTAATTAAGATTATGATATAATGAGTATATATGAAAGGGGTTGAATTAAAGTATGTACTCTGGCAATTTGGGCATTTCCTAGCCTTGATTTTAAAACTCCGATGTTCTTTTGTCTCAGGGTTGTAAACAGCTTCCTCTTTTTTTATATTTTCTTCTTTTTAAGGAAAAATTCTGCATTTCCATTAATTCCTCCTTCTTGCCCACTCTGTTGGTTGTCCCTAGGATTCATCTCTTAGATTTGTCCTGCAGACCTCCTTTGCTTGTGCTAACCCTGATGGGATGACAGTGTCTCCTGTGTTGATCAGCATGCCAGAAGTATGAAAATCTCATTTATGTCTGCTAACAGTGGAGAAAGTGTGAGACGGGAACACCAGACTACATCTGTGCTGAAGAACTAACATGGGCCGGGGCTTGGGCTGGCAGAACCAACATGTGGTCATCCAAGCTGTAAGCATCATGCTTGGAGGGGTTTTGGTCCAAGCCCACTTGTACAGTCCTAAAATGACATCTTGACATGGTTTGGGGTGTAGCAAATGTCTCTCCCGTCACTCCAGGTCCCCTCAACCAACATCTGCTTGTGTCAAGGTCTTCTTCTGAGATGTTCTTTACCCTTGCTGGTGACAGGGCTGGAAGGCATGTCCTATGAGGAGTGGCTGAGGACACTGGGGGGGGTTGGACTGGACATTAGGAAGCACTTCTTAACCAAGAGGGTGGCCGACCACTGGAGAGGTGGATGACGCCCCATGCCTGTCAGTGTTTAAGAGGCATTTGGACAATGCCCTTAACATGTTTTATTTTTTGGTCAGCCTTGAAGTGGTCAGGCAGTTGGACCAGACGATCGTTGTAGATCCCTTCCAACTGAAATATTCTATTTTCTATTCTATTCTGTTCTGTTCTGTTCTGTCCTGTCCTGTCTTGTCTTGTCTTGTCCTGTCCTCTCTTTATCCCATCATTGCATGGGAAACCAAAAGGGGCCCTAATGAGTTTATGGAGAAAAATTTCCTTGCTCCAAGTTCTTGTCCTTAATAAAAGGGGGACGGTTGCAAGGAAAGTCCCGAGTTGTTCTCGCTGTGGTTGGCTAGCAAATCTTCAAGTGTCCCTGGTTTACCCAGCTGCTTTCCTGGATGGGTGAGGGGAAGGACCATGGTCAGTGCAAACAAAAAGTCACCGTGTACTAAAAATCCTTTCTTGAGTAATTGGAAAGCCATTTTTTTTGGAGGTTTTTACTTTAGCAAATACACAACCTCCAGGGAGCAGGCAAAGGCGTTCCCCAGACATCAGAATGGCAACACAACTCTTTTCTCATGTCAAACCTCTATTCCAAAGCAGGCAAAAGGTAGCGTTGCTCCCCCCAGAAAGCTTAAATAATATTTTTAATGGTTTGTTCGATGTATTTTGACTTGGAATGAGTTACACTCGTTTCTTATTGAAACCCGTGTGTCCTCCCTCCTCCTCCCTGCTTCCACCTCCTCTGGCAAATAATAACACAAACAACAAACCAACCAGCCTGCAGCAGACACCCAGCTTGGGAAGCATCAGCTGGGCCAATTAAACTTTGGCAAAGTCCTAAAGATCAGAAAACAGGGTGTGAGCAGCCCGAGTTGCCTGACAGCTTTAAGTAGCAGCTGAGAATGATGCTTGGCATCAGGAGAAACGAAGCAAATGACTCTCCTACCGTAAGGGTCGTTAGCTGAGCCTGCTGTTGCCCTCACCTGCTTCCCCTGTTAACCTCCTGGGGAGACCTGACCCTGAGACATGCTATGACATCACAATGATGGTAGATGTTGATTCTGTCCATCTGTTAGCTCTAGATCTCGTTCCTTTGTGTTACTAACTCAGCATCGGTTAAAGTGCACTTAGCTCAGAGACTGCTCTTACCCCCATGCCTCACTTCACACGCAGCCACATTAAATTTCCTATTCTACCTCCGTGCCTATCCACCTCCTCTATTAAGTTGAGCCTGCAAAATGGCTACGTCCTTCTGAGTCTTAACCACTGCCCTTATTTCATTATCTCCAACAAATTCAATGATCTCCCATGCCTGAATCATTAATGAAAAACATTACAGGGTGCCAGCCCAAATGAAGATCCTTGTGAGATTTTATTTTCCAGCTCTGCAGAACGTACATGATTCCAAACCACCTTTCTACAAGACCAGATTAAAAAAATAAAAAGGAAAAAAAAATACATTCATGTCTGCTTTAGTGTCTGGATGTGGATGGTTTAGTTTCTGGACAGTTTTCTGTCCATATAGATGGACAATGCTGCACAAAGGAGTCTTCCCCTCCTGGCCAAAGGAATGGTCATCCCAAGATGCTGCAGCCATGGAGGGTTATTTCAAATGTGAGCTTTTATCTAGCAGTGATATATAGCTTTGGCCACAACAGTTCACGGTGTTGGACTGGTATCAGGTGTTATGGTTTCTGTTTAACGGGTCCCAAATGAGGTCAGAGGTGTTGTTTTAACCCCTAGCAATCCAGACTGATTGTCTGTATCCCAAAGAGAGATGCTGCTGATCCCACAGTACTTGATGAGAAGAAGCTGACAGACCAGTCTCTCGCTTTAAATGGACCCAACTTTGCCAAGGCTTGAGCTAAATCTATGACAAGCTGGTCTTGTCATGTGTCTGCAAAGTGTCTGCACCTCAGGTGGGTAACCAGGAAAGTGGTGGGACATGCTCTGGATGGAAGGCACTGTTCTCTGCCATGATCTCCAAATAAGAGTGATTTTCTCTTGTGCAGCTATCTCCAAAGGACGTCGGTGCCATGGTATTAACCCAGACGACTTTGACAAACCAGAGTTTTGGAAAGAGCAGCAAGAGGGTCAAGGAGCAGATGTGTATTTCCCTAGGGAATGACAGGTAGGAGTCATCACATCCTAAGAGACGAAAGACCTCTGAAGTGTGTGAAAACAAAGGGGGAGAGAAAACCCTGTTATGCAGTAAACTGGATTGTGACCAGGAGAGAATAGTACCTCGGGCTAAATATCAGAGATATCAGTTCCTGATGATCAGGGTGCAGGACAGTCTCCAAGAATAATGATAGACACTCCAGCACCTGGAGTATTTAAACTAGTTACTAAAGGGACAGTCCCACCGTGTTGTAACGATCCTGCCTGTGGCTGGAGATCACGGTGGTATTCTCGCCTCTGAAATTAATTTCCAATATGATCGTGGAAAGTCAGCTCACCTCCCTGTGTCTCTTATTCCCTTTACGCATTGTTTTGACTGTTTGAATTTTAAGCTCTGCAGAGCAGAGATGATCTACTTCATCTTGTTGTTTCTAGAGCAAGAAGGGCTTGATTTGGGGCTGTATTGAGATAAAAACTGTATTTTAAAAGATGCTTTGTGGAGCAGAGCTGCCACCGGGAGACAAACTGCCTGAGAGGAGAGTGGATTTTATGAATACAATATGAAGTTTGCCCTTGGGATCTTTCTGTCTGTTGTTGCTAATGATCAGTGATTTTCCTGTTCAGCCGGTATTGAAAGCAACAAGGAAAAGCAGTGAACAGCATTACGGATGAGATGGACATGCAACTGGGATTGAGATGGGTTGCCCTGTGTCACTAAGATGTCACCTCTCTGCTTGCCCACCCTGGGCAGTCATATTGGTCATTGCTCCCGCGGTGGCAGTCCCTTCTTACTAATTGGCTCTGTGGATGTCATAGCTGTTTGCTGGCTTGAATACTGAACGTACGGAGCCTGGGTCTTCCTCTGATGGCAGACCCTCCGGGAGGGGTGGTGAATCAGGGCTGGAAGAAAGGCTGCCCATCATCAGAAGGAGCAAAGGCAGCCTCAAGGCTTAGTTTGACTGCCGGGAAAGGCGTTATTTGTAGAGGTTTGAAGCTTTGGTATTGATCAGCACCTGAAAGGATGTAAGAAACAAAGGCTTCCTCCTCTTTAAAGTTCACTTGCAGAAAACAGCATCACTTTTTCCTTGGGAGCCTGTTTCCCAGGGAAAGGTTGATGTGCTGGGTGTTCCCACTTTGCACAGGCCATGCAAGGGTGGGAACAATTTGTGGTGTGGAGGAGGAAGCACTTGAAAAGGAGAAAGATTTCTCTCTTCAAACCCTTTCTCCACCTGAACTGAGAAGGGAGGGCCAGGGCTGATCTGAGAGTGAGAGATTATTTCTGTCTAATCAACTCCACCGAGCATCTGCCACAGAAATCCTCCACGGTGGTGAAGGTTTCCTTCACAGGGACTCCCTATGGGTAAGTCACTTGGCCAACTTGCATGTAGTTTCTTTGATGGTAAACCATCAATCTTTTGCTGCGTTGCTATCAAATTCTGCATTCGATGGAGAAGTAAGGTTGCAAATGCAAATACTGATATCAGAAGAGGATACTTGTATTGTCTGCTGTTACGATGTAGGTTGTTGGAAGCCAAGCTAGCTCTCCTCCAACAGGAGATAGTGTCAGAGGTCCCCAAATCATGAGTGTTGCTACTCCAAGGGCAAGCAAGGCTGTACTTAGAGTTGGATGGAGGTGACAAGGCAGTGGCAATAGCATGCACCAAAGTTGAGGAGCAGTGAAGGGGCAGAAGTTGGCACAAACACCACGTCAGGGAAAGCGTCTGGGAAAGCATCGAGCACAACTGGGTCAGGTTCAAGTGAGTGGTCAGGGATAGAGTCCAGGAGCAGCTGGATCAGGGAGCAAGAGATATGGACTGGGGCAGATTCAGAGCAAGGATTCAAGGTACAGGACAGGGATTCAAAGCTGTCCCCTACAGCACAGAGATGTTTTTCACAAGCACCTGCTTGGTGGCTGGCTGCTGAGTATCAATCTGATGGGGTCTGGTTTGGGTTTAGTTGGCAAGCAGCAGCCCTCCGCCTGCAAAAAGGCTTATCAGAGAATCACAGAATCACTAAGGTTGGAAAAGACCTCAAGGATCATCAAGTCCAACCATCAACCCAACACCCCCTAACCCATTAAACCATGTCCTGAAGCACCACGTCTACACATTTCTTGAACACCTCCAGGGATGGTGACTCCACCACTTCCCTGACTTGTCCCCCATTGAAGTTTCTCATTATATTACTTAAATACCAACCAATTAACCAGTGGGATATGAGACAGATCCTGCCCCTGAAAGCTTTCACTACAGTTGTTTCTCTGCCATGCACCAGAGCTGCTCACAGCTTCGCAGAGAGGGATTTCCCAACCTTTCTACACCAAAAAGGTAGTTTGAGCTACAGGAAGGCTTGTTTGCTCATTGCTACATGGGCTGTGATGAAGTTGTATCGTTACACAGCTTGGATTCCATCTCCTAGTGGGGTTTTAGTGCGTATTTTTCAGAGCTGGTTTGTTGCAGTGCTATGGTCATTTCATTTTTAGAAGTTGCTGATAATTTTTCATAATTCACCATGCCTCTGCTGAGCCTCTCTCTAAGACTTCTGTGTGCTTTAAGAGAGGATTTTTTTCTCCATAACAAACCCTTGTCCCCTTCTGCCACTGCTCCTGGGGTTTCCCTCAATGGATTTAATAAAAATGCTCTCCAGGCTTTTTATCAACTGAGAAAAATGAGTCGGCCTGCCTTGCTGTGACTCTGCAAACTTTCCAGCTGATTTCGTGACGCTGTGACCAATTCTGTTCTAACGCCCCGTGATGTTGGAAGCACAGCTTTGAATTCGCTGTGTGCTGAGAGCAAACAGGGGACAGAGAGAAAGTTCCCATGTAGATCCTCATAATTGCACCGAGGACGCACAAAGAAAATGAAAGCGTGGCATTGCGACAAGCTGGCTGGAGCAGATGGATTCCCCACACGCTTCTGCTGGACTGAGCTGAAACTGCTCCAATGTGTACTGTGTGCCCTATAACCGATGACTTCCGACAGGTTTTTCCTTTAGCCCAGATAATAGGTCCATAATTCTGTGTCTAAACTCGAGCTCGAGGGAACAACACAGGGTGAGTTGTGGATTTGCTGGTTTTTTTCCCTAAATGGATCACGTTCCAGAATTTGCCCTTGCTGTGCGCAGGTTTCCTGATGACTGTATTATTTGTTTTGGCAGGTTTTAGAAGGGGAGTTGATGATGTAGCTCCTCCAGCTGAAACGCAGTTGATGGTTTGATCCCAGAAATGTTACTGGAAAAGCCAGTTACCTCATGGACCTTGTCCATTGGTTTGGGGACATGCCCCTTGGCTGGACAGAGATGCTCAGTTGCATGACTGCTAGAACTCATGGTCTTTTTGGTGAGGGGATAGTTGTTGCGCCCACCTTACCCCCACCTAGACCCTTACAAGATTTTACTTCTCTGACAGTTACTTCCTGTAACTCCTCAGCTAAATTTTGCTGAAGCTACAGCATCCAAATACTAACAAACCTGGTGGTCCTTGCATTGAGGTCAGCATGAAGGGAAGGACTTGGGGCTAATTTGGGGAACTTTCAGCTCTTGAGACATATCTGCAGCAGTCTTGCATGCTCGTAGGCTGGTTGCCAGGGGAGGAACATGAAACACCCACTGAACAGCAGGTCACACCAAGATGGAGAATGGGAACACTGGTGGAGCAAGGACTGCAAGGCTTGGTCAAGAGCCAAACCCATTTGCTCTTACCAGGTCTCCAGTCCTGTGCAGCTCCGGCTGTGACCGTGACACGCGACCATGACCACTGAACCCTCTCCGGTAATGACAGCCGCTCGGCAGTGCGTCTCACCCCGAGCCGAACTGAGCTAACAATCTGTTCCCAGCGAGCCAAGATGTGCCTGCTTATTTACCAGACTTCAAGCCTCTGGCAAGCTGCTGGCTCAACATGTAGATGGGAGCTATATTAACTCCATCATTGCCATCGACAGGGTGGACAAGCAGTGCTAGGAAATGCCCTTGGTCCTCTTGTCACACTCTATGGTTATGGCTCTTGCTAAGTGCCTGAGGTTTGTTCTGGATGGTTGAGAAGCATTTTATGGCTACGGAGTGGGACAGTGAATTTTGTTTGTCCATAATATTCTCAAACGAAGGCAACATCCACATTATGGGCTGGAGCACCTCCTGTACGAGGACAGGCTGAGAGAGTTGGGGTTGTTTAGCCTGGAGAAGAGAAGGCTCCAGGGACACCCTATAGCAGCCTTCCAGTGCTGAAAGGGGGCTACAGGAGAGATGGGGGGGCTCTGGATCAGGGGGTGCAGGGACAGGATGAGGGGTAATGGTTTTAAGCTGAAACAGGGGAGATTTAGATGAGATATTGGGAGGAAGTTTTTCCTGTGAGGGTGGTGAGGCAGTGGCCCAGGGTGCCCAGAGAAGCTGTGGATGCCCCATCCCTGGAGGGGTTCAAGGCCAGGCTGGATGAGGCTTTGAGCAACCTGGGCTAGTGGGAGGTGTCCCTGCCCATGGCAGGGGGTTGGAACTCGATAATCTCTAAGATCCCTTCCAACACTAGCTATTCTATGATTCTATGATTCTATAAAACAAAGAAAATTTATTACTGCATCTGCAATGGATAGATCTCAGTAAACCAGGTCTTTGGTCGTGAGACCAGGTGGCTCAGCACAGCTCACATCGACATACCTAAGCTCTGTTCTCTTGCAAAACAGCATGACTACATCCAAACAGCCTGCTGAAGACATCCTCTGGCATGAGCTTTCCTCTGAAATGAGCCTGGATATTCTCCTCACACCAAGTCCTCTTTCATTCTCTTGAAATTTGAGTCTAGTATATAATCTTGAGGTTTATGAAAGTATTGGACCAGTGCTGAAGGGCAGAGTCTTGGATTTCAGTCCTGTGCTCTTTGGATGGGAAGATTAGCCAGGATTTGAATTTCCCGATCATGTTTTGCTCCTGTGAAAGTCACTCAGACAAACACTCACTGCTGTCCCTTTTTTTACAGCAGCAGTGAGCTGAACTGTTACCAACAGCACTTCTCCTGCCCCTCTGCTCTGGGAACTCAGGAGCAGCGGCAGCAGGGTGTTAAACCACTTGCAAATAGCAATTCCTCCCCGAGAGCCCAAGCCTGGGACAAGCACCGAGTGAAATTGTAATTAATGCAGTTCCACATCACTTGACGCTGTGCTCTGCAACAGCATGTTGCAAATGCTGGTTCTTCTCCCCAGTAGGGAGATACTTATTTGAAGACATTTATGTATATATATATGTATTTTTAGATATATACATTTTATGTATATATATTTTGTGTATATATTATATCTATTTGATTTCTTCTGCTCTTGAAGACTCTGAACCATTGTATGAATGTCTGCTTGTGGTTTCTGGCTATATGAAGATTTTGGTAGAAGCTTGTAAGATTTTATCTTTCCTTTTTAAGGATATGCAATGTCTTGTGTATATACTTAGCACTTTGCTGGTCAAAAGTGACTATAGCAATCCTAACGTAAAAGTAAAGCCAAAAATGGGTCTTCTTTGAGGGTTCATCCCTGACAACTCTGTAGTGTATGGTGCTGTACATGCCCAAAGCATTTGTAAAATAAATAAAGCAGACAATGTTTGGGGACAAAATAACATGCAATTTTACATGTGTAAATCTTTCCTCATTTTTTCTGCCTGTTTCTAAGTAATAAGTGTATTATTACGTAAAACCCACTCGAGACTATCAGCAGACCCTCCCATGGTCTGGCTGATTACTTTGCAGAGGGGAGCAACATTCTGGATGTCTTTATGGAACTGTAGAATCACAAAATGGTTTGGGTTGGAAGGGACCTTAAAGATCATCTAATTCTAACCCCCCCTGTCATGGGCAGGGACACAGATATCCACACTGTATGCATCCACAGAGGCAGAACCCAGGGCAGGAAATGGAGAAATGTCAAATTAAAGCTGCAATATGAATCTGGATGGTAGAATATGTAGCGATTGCTTGGAGAGGAGTCTGTCCAGCCTGGTACCCATACTTTTGCCATCCCCTTTTGTGGTCATGAGTAAGTGCTGTCCAGCTGAAGGACGACCGTGTAGCAAGTGGATGGGGCAACCTCTGATATTATCTGGATGCTGGTCCTAGGTGGACAAGCCTACAGAGCTGAGTGTCAGCAGGACTGAACATCTCTGTGCTAGATGGACACAGGCCAGCTCCCAAAACCTGGTGGCTATTGGGGCATCGCTGTGCTAAGCTGGTATGACCTACCTTCTTCATACAGCTCTTCTGAAGGCTCTTTTGCAGCCTTCTAGCACTGAAAGGGGGCTACAGGAGAGATGGGGAGACACTCTCGATCAGGGGGTGGAGTGATAGGACGAGGGGGAACAGTTTTAAGCTGAAAGAGGGGAGATTGAGATGAGATATTAGGAAGAAATGTTTTCCTGAGAGGGTGGTGAGGCAGTGGCCCAGGTTGCCCAGAGAAGCTGTGGATGCCCCATCCCTGGAGGGGTTCAAGGCCAGGCTGGATGAGGCTTTGGGCAACCTGGGCTGGTGGGAGGTGTCCCTGCCCATGGCAGGGGTTGGAACCCAATGACCTTTAAGGTCCCTTCCAACTCAAACTGATCTGCAATTTTATGATGCTGGAGCCAGAAGGGGTTTGTGTCTGGCCCACAGAGGGGGGAGGTGCTGGATCTCAGGTCTGTCTGGCTCCAGCTGTGCCCTTGGAGGCTGAGCGCTACCTATGCAAAGGCAATGCAAAGAAAAGAGGGGGATGCTTCTTATAATGGAAGCTCTTCTCCCCTCCCTCTGGAAGAGCAACTATTTCCAGTAAGTGAGCAGGAAGACTAGCCCCTGCCACCAGAGAGTATTTAGAAGTAATTGAATCACGGGATTAGCTAATGCAGCATCCATTAGGAGTCCATGCCATTCCCAGAGGATTC
Organism: Pterocles gutturalis; assembly: GCF_000699245.1. Lineage (NCBI taxonomy): Eukaryota > Metazoa > Chordata > Aves > Pterocliformes > Pteroclidae > Pterocles > Pterocles gutturalis. The sequence continues at coordinate 12,078 of NW_010108903.1, forward strand.
TACAGCCATAAAGGAGCGTGAGGAAGCCCTGAGTATTTAATGAATGTACATAAACCTCCTGCTCCCAGGCTATAACTTACTTCCCGGGTGCCATCATGAAGGCGCCGTTGGCCCTCCTCCATTTCCCTTCGCACAAGGTCTGAGGTGGTCCAGATGGACCTGAAAGGTAAAGAGAAGCCAAAGCAGTTGTTCCCTCCTGCTACAGCTGATGTGGGGGTAGGGGAAAATGACAGCAAGAGCTCCCAACTTGGCTCCTTTCAGGGTGGAGAAGAACAGTTGGAGTCTGCAGAAGCACTTGGGCATATCTGGGCTGGGGAGGATTGTGTGGGGAGAAGCAGCCGGCACTGACTTGGCCCGGGGCACGGTGCGCCTGGCAGATGGCAGGAAGGAGTGGGTGTGCGATGAAAGATTTAAACACAGAAGGCCAAGTCCTCAGCCAGGGGAAACGTGGCTTGCCGATGATCCACTGACAGTTATTTCCATTTGGTGGTCGGGGCTCGTGCTAGCCACAGTGTTATTTCAACTGGTTTCTGGCACAAAAATCCGTGGTGGGGATTTTCTGTGTTGTTTTGAGCTGGTTATCTTCCTTAAGGAGCAGCAGCACCCTCCAGATGCTACGAACTTAGTCTGTGCTTTGAGTTCTGGTGGAGGAAAAAGGAGGAGCTGGCTTGGGTGATGGGGCAGAGATTTCAGTGCTGTAGGTGGGTCTGAGGTTTCACCTGCTTCCAGATGGCTCTGCTGGGTTCTGAGTGGGTAAAATTTGTCCAGCAACACGAGAGGCTTCACTCTCAGCAAAACAACACGTGGGACTGCTAATCCTAATTCACTTACACGAGATGCTCTGTCCTTTCTTCCATTTGTAAGTGTCCTTATTTAACAAGCAAAATAGCTAAAAGTTTGCATCACGGAGTCTCTTCCAAAGTGAGAGCTGATGAGCCGTTTCTCTCCCTCTCCCCCTCTCCCATGGTGACCAGTTCACACATGCACCGATGGGTTGCCTTGCGTTGCTGTGGGAAGGGGAGGCCCTATAGCAACCTAAATATAGATGCACATAAGGAAACAAATGCTACCCTTGTAAATTTTGCCATCAGCAGCTGCGGTGGGACATACTATTGCTTAGCAGGAGATTAGTTTCGTAGGCTCTGTGTGTCTAAAGGGAGAATCATCTATTGTTTGCCATTCAAGATTTATTGCGTCTCCGTTTAGACTGAATAATTTATCCTGAATGAGCCCTGAAACCCTTTGCCAGTTAAAGGGAGAGAAAACACCCCCCAGAAAAGAGGTTCACCCTAATAGGAGAAAATCAGCAGGCGACAGACAGAGGGGAGGGGGTAGGTGATGGGTGGCGGCTGGTTGCACCGTTGGAGACCTCAATGGTTATGTATCTTTTGTCATTACTTTATAATGATGAACTCCATCGTTAGGAGCCATTCATTACTGCTTAGCCTGTGTGATCTGATGCTGATTTGATAGGATCCAATTTAGCATTTCACTCTGGGCTCCATTCCATAGCCATTTGGGTTTGGATGTAAAAGGCAGTTTGATGCCGCCTTGATGGTGTTTTAAACTGCCGTAAAAAATGCTGGTGTGGCACTTCAATAGTCATCTGACTACGGGCGACATTGTGGGCTTGCACTTTGAGGCAGCTGCTTTTCTTTGTCCTAAAACTCAGGCACAAAGTGGAGGGTAGCTTGTGCCCATTTTTGGATCAGCTACATGGTGAAGGACTTGGGCAGGCTGTGCAAGAAAGAGAGTGATCCTGCACTGGCCCCTGGGGCTCACCCAAGTGGAGGAAACTTCAGAGGCAAAACAGTGGGAGACTGTTCTCCACCACTGAGAGGTGTGTGTGGGCATGGCTTCTAGCTTCATCTCCATTTAAGACAAGAGAAATAGTCTAAAATTTCCTGTGTTTTTTGGGAAAGAAAATTACAGGTTCAAGACCTATCTAATTTGTTTCCCATTTCTTGGTGACTCTTGAGATCAAGCATTTTCCAATTATCAAGAATGGCTGGATAAGGAATTGTCTAGATGGCTGCACTCAAAGAGTTGTGGCCAATGGCTCAATGTCCAAGTGGAAACTGGTGACAAGTGGTGTTCCGCAGGGGTCAGTACTGGGACCAGTGTTGTTTAACACCTTTGTTGGTGACATGGACAGTGGATCGAGGGCACCCGCAGCAAGTTTGCTGATGACACCAAGCTGTGGGTGTGGTGGACATGCTGGAGGGAAGGGATGGCATCCAGAGGGACCTGGACAGGCTGGAGAGGTGGGCCAATGCAAACCTCATGAAGTTCAGCAAGGCCAAGGGCAAGGTCCTGCACGGGGGTTGGAGCAATCCCAAGCACAAATACAGGCTGGGAGGAGAATGGATGGAGAGCAGCCCTGAGGATAAGGACTTGAGGGTGTCGGTAGAGGAAAAACTGAACATGAGCCGGCAATGTGCACATGCAGCCCAGGAACCAACCGTGTACTGGGCTGCATCACCAGCAGTGTGACCAGCAGGTCAAAGGAGGTGTGGGAGAATTTTGGAGGCTGTGTAAGGTGATGATTTGTGGACTGCAGTGCTCATTCAACCACTTGAGAAAAAACTTTTTCATCGCTGTCTGAACCATCTCTGGGTTTTTGCAGGCTCTGAGTCCCTGGGAGCATCAGCACAGCTGGGAGCCAAACCAGGGCATCCGCTGCTGGAATTTGCTGAGGAGAGATTTGTCCAGCCAAAGAGCCCTGTTCCAGACCAGGTGTGTAGCTGTATGGACAAAAATGGGGAAGAAAATATTCTTTTTGTTTGTTCGGCAGGGGATTTCTGTTTAATCAGCAGTTGTTTTCATAAACCAAACACTGACTGCCGTGAGCCAAGTGTCCAGGAATATAAATATCTGGGCCCTCTTCCAGGGCCGTGGCTGAGCTCCAAATTGTTTGTGAGAAGGGAGGAGGTGGGAAAGTGGCTTCCGATGCTTCGCAGTTGGCAGGACTGGTGTTTGCTGCAACACGGTGACAGTATTCCTCTTCTCTGGCCCATGGTGTGGGATGGGGGGTTGCTTTGTAAAGAACTTGAGTTCGTCCTGTGTGATGGAGCCACAACACTGGCCACCCAAAAGCAGACCACAGTGTCTTACATCCCAAGGAGAGGACCAAGCACAAAGACTCCAGAGAGTTTTGATTGAGTCCCTTCATAAAACCAGGAATAGTTTCTGATGACTGTCATTTTTCTGATAAAAATGGGGGCTCCTGAAGGACAGGAAATTTAGAGAACCTGATCTCCTCACTTGGGTGATTAGTCAGGAGCCCTAGAGATTTTTCCATAGGAGGTTCTTGGATTTATTTGCTTAATTTCTGTTGCTGTTAAAAAAAATAGAAAAAAAAAAGAAAAAAAGGAAAAAGGAAGAAAGAAAAAGAGGGAGGTTCTTTGAAAGTGCATGTTTTTAATCAAAAATAATTTAGAAGAAAAAGAAAGTGTCAGTTTTCCTTAAGAACTGAGAAATATGCTGTTTTCAAGTGTCTGTTTTTTCAACAAAACCTCAACATGTTTTACAGGAGCAGCATATAAACAAATAAAATTGTTTTGCAGCTAGCTCAGGAGCTGGGTTCTTTGGGAAATATAGCCGTAAGCAAGTGGTCAACTTAAAAAAATCAAACTAGAGTGAAGCCACGATCGACATCGATACTTTCTGAGCTGCTGATGAGTGTTGTAACCAAAAGACTCTCTCACCACTCATAGTTTTTCAGCTTCTGTCATGCTCTACATCCTCACGTAACAGCAGAAATTAACTCCACTGAAGTATTATAAAGTCTCTGTATCTGGATATCTTCAGGGACTTACTCCATTCCGCATCGAATCCTAATGTCTTTTCTCTCCCATCTGTGTCTGTTCCAATAGTCCAGGCATCATCCTTCTCTCTCCTTCCATCCGGGCTTAGGACAAGTGACTTGAGCACCCACCAGTTTTGGAAGTCTGTTGTACTGTTGCTTCCTTTTCCAGATCTTTTCATAGGAAAAAGCATACTTTTTTCCCATTGTTTATGCTCTGTTGTTGGTCTTGTTGCTGTCAGCTGTCTCACTGAGTACTTTTATCTCTGGAAAATAGACAACACTGCTGGCATGGAAGGTCCTACCCATCTGAACTGGTATCATATTTTTGCCTTTGCAAAGTTCAAGCTGTCAAAGGTCCATCATAGTCAAGTTGACAAAGCAACTGCACAAACACTGCAGCATATAGAGCAAGTAGGACCAGAATGAGAGTTACCATCAACAGCAAGAAGACTCATCAACCAGGAGGTGGTCGGTTTTTTTTCTTCTTTCTGTCCATTGAAAACTTCATCCGGCTTCAGCCATTGATGCTCTTAAGTGTGTGTGGCTTTCTGGTTTTGGTTTTTTTTTTCCCTGGGTTTTTGTTGTTGTTTATAATTTCTCTGAAAGACTTGAAAAATGTCAAGTTTCCATCAGTTTACAAAAGAGGAGACTTGATGGGTGGATTCAGATTTGGATGCCATGGTAGCCATTGTCCTGGGAGACTGAAAAACACGACTGCAGGAGATGGAGGTTGACAAGTACATTTTAAGTCTTACTGTATATTTTCCCTGTTAATAAATAAACAACCCAAAATCATGAGAGTAACACTGATGAGAGAAGGTCGTTTAAGAATAAAAAGATCTAAGATTTTCCTTTGTAGCATAGTGGCTAGGCCACTGAGCAGTGAGCGAGGGCATCTCACGCCTACCCCAACAACTGACATTTCGTGTGACTTTGGGTGAATCTCTCTCCTTTTTTTCCTTCTTCTGCTTAAACCATTCCTCTTCAAAGCTGCGGATGCATCTTTCTGTCTGGTGCACACGTCAGCTGCAAATCAGCTTCATGTTGGAAGAAAGTCCAGATTTCCTCCAGTCCATCTCCAGCACCTCACCCTGGTACCAGTGGGAAGAAGATGTCTGCACTGACCAAAAGACATTAGTGATGGGGCCTGAGAGGTCCTCTGGTATCAACCTAAAGGTGCAGGACTGGGGTGTCTTTTTATCCCCAGCTTCAGAAAGACAACTGAAGCACCAAGTGTGTTGACCTGCCCAGTTACCTGCAGATTTTACCATGACTAATGGCAATGCAGCGAGCAGGCATATCATAGAATCGTAGAATCACAGAACGGTTTGTGTTGGAAGGGACCTTAAAGACAATCTAGTTCCAACCCCCTGCCATGGGCAGGGACACCTTCCAGTAGACCAAGTTGCTCGAAGTCTCATCCAGCCTGGCCTTGAACACCTCCAGGGATGGGGCATCCACAGCTTCTTTCGGCAACCTGTTCGTATGTTTTGGGGAAAAAATTTATGGTGACTTACCCAAGGTTACTCAGAAAATCAGTAGCAGAGGCAGTGATGAAGCTAAAGTTCAGCTCTTTTATGAGATGCTCATCTCGTCCACAGTTTGGAGCTGCATTTGTTCAGCCAGGCTGAGGTTACAAACAGGTGAGGAAGAAGGTGAGGAACCACCATCGACAATGCTAGCCAAGGGGCCAGCTGGGGAAACCTCCTTGTTGAAAACTATTGGTAGGGCAAATGAAGGTGGAAGAAAGAGTGGGGAAGTTGCACTTGTGAATTGTCTGTTTTCCCCACCTTCATTTCTTGGCATCTCAGATAGAAGGAGAGGATCAAAGCCAGAGAAATTTGCTTTGGATCGACTGACACTTTGTTCAAATTAAAATAAAAAAACTGTTCTGTTTTGTTTTTTTCTCCAGATGAATATTAAAAGGTGGCATAACTGACAAACCAGCCCACTGCAACTTTGCCTCCTGTTTGGAGCTAAAATTGAACAAATTTAAGTCATTTTCTTACTGTGGGCATAAAAGGGACTATGGGCCTCTAATCACTGCCTGTGGGTTTGACTCAGCCATCCATAAACTGCAACATCCACTCATTTATTCCTTTTCATTCAATTGCCTCCAAATTGCTTCAAACAAGCTCCATGACTGCTGGGGAAGGAGAAACTCTGCCTGCTTCTCATTAGAGTGGACAGGACTGAAACGGGAGCTGAGTGCCGTCTGTGTCCTTCATACCTTCATACAATCACAGAATGGTTTGGGTTGGAAGGGACCTTAAAGATCATCCAGTGCCACCCCCTGCCATGGGCAGGGACACCTCCCACTAGCCCAGGTTGCCCAAAGCCTCATCCAGCCTGGCCTTGAACCCCTCCAGGGATGGGGCATCCACAGCTTCTCTGGGCACCCTGGGCCACTGCCTCACCCCCCTCACAGTGAAAAACTTCCTCCTAATATCCAGTCTAAGTGGACCCACTGAAGATGGGAACTGTAGCTGCAGGCAGGGAGGCGTTACAGAGCAACCCCCTCGTTTTCTCCAGCACTCGCAGGGCTCCAGTGACTGAAGCAGCTAGAGTAGAAAATACTGCATTGCACCAAAGGCACAGAGACAGGGAGAGAGAGAAAAAAAAATCCCACAGTCTGACAGGCAAAGGCTGTGACTGTCCCACTCCTGACAGGCTGCTGTGTGGTGCGGTGGAGGAAGGCGGAAAGCATGCTCCGCGCTCGGAAAAGCACCACCCTGGCCCTGCAAGTGTTTGTTGTGGTGCATTTCATGAGCTGCTCTGAAAGCCTCTGTCCTGTCTTGGGCACCTTTAGCACCTGCAGACAGGGAAGGAAACATTTCCAGCTTGCTGCCTGGAAATGAAAACGACGATATTGGCTCAGCAGAGGGAAAGGGTCAGTAGAGACAATGACAGCCCATCTTCTACAAAAAAATTTATCTGCTGAGCTTTCCCATTTCTGCCCACTTGGGTCTACCATGGCCAGGAGAACCCTTTGCTCTCCGCCCTTGGCACCCTGCAATGAGCTGGGTCAGTTGTACCCCCTCCATCCACCACCACAAAATGTCTCTAGATAGGGATAACAGCACCTAACCCAAAGTAGGGACACAGAGATGGTGGCAAACACCAGCAGCTGAGGCTGCTCACCATCAGCCTTACCCTCAGCTTCCTCCTCCCCAGCATCCTCAGGCTGGTGCTATGTTCACATCATCCTTATGGAAATCAGTGTGAGTTTCTCCTGGCACAGCAGCAGCTGAACCCTGGAGGAGAAGGAGAGCAGGCTGCTGCCCATCCTAATGGTCTTGGCCACAAACCCAGTCTCTAGGGCTGACCCTAGGTAACCTACAAAGCCAAGTGAGGGGTGCTTCCTAACTGCAAGCACAAGGAAAAAAAAATCCTACTTCCATTTTACACATGTGGAAAAACAGCAAAGGCACATTGGTGAGCGTGGAGATGAAGGTCATGTATAAAGTCACTGTCAGGTCTTCTGTCTGGTGTCCAGGGCAGCTGGCCATTCCATCTCTGCTAGAAGACCATCCTGGTCTTATTAAAATCAGTTGTCACTGTCACTGGGAGAGAGGTCAGGTCTCATATTCAGACTGGTAATTCAATTTGTGGATGGGCAAATTTGGGGTTGCATCTTTTTGTCCTCCTGACCCCATGGGTTACAATGGAGGTGAGTCACTGAACAGCCCTTGGCTGGTGGTGCTCCACCGTTGTGGTACCAAAGCAAGGCACCTGGAGAAGTCTACCTGAACATGACCCCTTGTCTTGTACACTTGCTTCATATCCTTGCACACGAAGGATAAGCAATAAGGTTTGTCTCAAAACTAGTTTGAACATCCAGGAGCTCTCCAACTAGGAAATGGAGGCAAGAAGGAAGGTTGGAGATGGAAAAAGACAAACAAACAGGAAAAAAAATCATGAATTTAAGCTGTGAGAGGCAATAATATCTCCTGCAGAGACAGTAAACAGAGATGAGCTGTTTCCAACGAGTACACGGTAACAGATCCTTGAATCAGTGAAAGCTCAGAGTAAGGAGTAGGAGGGAGGCAGGAGTACAAAATGTATCATATTAACAGAGCAAATTAAGTGAATCTTTTTCTTATCTTCTTCATTGTTATTGTTCATCTGAAAATCAAAATCACACAATACTGTGTGTCTCAGGAAAGACAAATCACACTGCCAGCAGAAAATGGGATAGGGGGAGCATTCAGAACCTCCTTGTGGATGGATTCCCAAGGTAAGCAGCAAGGGTTCAATCCTGCACATGTATGGGATGGCACCAAATCCATGGTACTCTGGACCAGCAAGCCTTGCCCAAAGTGCTCAGCACCCCAAGAGAGGTAGGAGTACAGAGAATACAGTGTAGTAAGTGGTTACAACATGCCAAGAAGCCGTATTGTCTGCCCATTGATGGGAGAAATGCTGGAGGAGCCCAAAGAGCAGGAGAGCTGCCCAGTTAAACCTGTAAGGCCATGATGCAGGAGACCGTTCTTACTCTGCAAACTCTTTTGAGACACTCTCAGTCATTCTTTGCACTTTCCTCCTGCTTTGCCTTTGAAAACCAGGTAGCTAACTCCAGCCCACTTGGTGTAAGGGTCATTTTGTCCTTAATCTGCTGCAAGACCTCCAGTTGAAACACAGTGGACAAGCCTTGAAAAGGGTCAGGATGTATAGATGATGGTACATAGGGAAGAGTCAAGTGTAGACTGGAGTATGGAGACTGAAAACCAACTTTTGAGGGAATTTGGAGGACTTAATATTTAGGTGGCTTGTAGGAAACCCTTCAGATGGATCTGACATCCAGAGGGTTAGGCTTGTGCTTCCTGAAGCTTCATCTCCTTTGAGGCACATGAAATTGGCCTTGTGGAAAGGAAGCACCCAAAAATCTCCAGTTACTTTTGATAATTGAACAAGTCTGTTGTCAAGAAAAGGTCAAAGCCAGAAGATGGGATGTATTACATTGTCCTGCCTATCAGAGTAATAAATTTTCACTACTGCAATAAATTTCCACATTGCAATGGGTAGTGGGCTTCTCTTTCAGCACCGTTGGCACCTCTCTGCTTTATTGATCATCATATCATCATTCTTGCTACCTCTATTCTGCATTACTTCTAGAGTGGGATTTTCTGAGATGTTGTGGCTTAGGACTCTTTTTTCACAAGACATGACTCCAGCATCACTTTTTAGTGCCTTATGAGATGATACATATATTGCATCAGAGCTAATCAGCCTTCTTTCCTTTTCTAGTCAATGGAGAAGGATGAGTTTTCCAGGGTTCAGGTTGACTGATCTGTTTACCATGTGTGTTTTAAGATGAGTGGCACTTACGTGTGATTTCTATGTCCTATTATTTGTCCTGAAGAAGTAGAATCATAGAATCATAGAATCACGGAATGGTTTGGGTTGGAAGGGACCTTGAAGATCATCCAGTTCCAACCCCCTGCCATGGGCAGGGACACCTCCCACTAGCCCAGGTTGCCCAAAGCCTCATCCAGCCGTACCAGGTGATCATGTTGGATGTGGCAGGTGGGATGGAACCCCACCCTTAACATCTATGGATTGAAGCACAGCAACAACAAGGGGCTGTGCCAATGGTGGCCTTAAACTTGCTCAGCTATCGAGGAGGTGGATGCTGTGTGGGGAAACTCTCCCTTACTCTTAGGCTTGTCTGAGGGCAGACAATGATGATGGGTTAATATGGAGATGATCTCATGTGTGCATGTTGTTAATTGTGAGTGTCTGGCTGGAGACTCGTGGTTCAGACCATGTCGTTAGCAGAAGGGATGGGTCAGCAGTGCAGCCACGTCCTTGCTCTTTCATGCAGACCCTGGAGATTTGTGCTTCCAACATAGGAAGTGCCAGGTTCAAATCTCTCCATCAGCCAGACAAGGGGTAATTACATTTGAAAAGCAAGTGCCAGGTACCAGTAGCTTCCTCACATTTTCTGCTGCCTTCCCTTATGGCCCATTAATATTTGTGCCGTGTTATACATCTTCCATGAACTTCCCCAGGCTGGGACCTGGCTTGTCTGTGTCAGTGCCTCTGGATAAATCAGCCAGAGGTGTCCAACCTTGCCAGCCCAAGGGCTGAGCACACTTTTTCACAAAGGCCATAGGGTCATCAACGATGCTGTAACTAAGCCAAAGCTCAGCCAGCTGAGCTCCAGCCCTTCTCTCCCTGAGGTCTGTGAGTCCTGCTGGGAGAGGTGACAGCCAGAGCTGACCCCCAACTTATCATGTTCAGCCTGGAGAAGAGAAGGCTCTGGGTAGACGTTATAGCAGCCTTCCAGTACCTAAAGGGGACTTACAGGAAAGATGGGGAGGGACTCTTTATCAGGTGGTATAGGGAATGGATGAGGGGTATTGGTTTTAAGCTGAAAGAGTGGAGATTTAGAGGAGATATTAGGAAGAAATGTTTTCCTGTGGGGGTAGTGAGGCAGTGGCCCAGGTTGCCCAGAGAAGCTGTGGATGCCCCATCCCTGGAGGGGTTAAGGCCAGGCTGGATGAGGCTTTGAGCAACCTGGGCTAGTGGGAGGTGTCCCTGCCCATGGCAGGGGGTTGGGACTGGATGATCTTTAAGGTCCCTCCCAACCCAAAACAGTCCATGATTCTATGATCACGCACTGTGCACTGCACATCTGCATCTTGCGCTACATATTCAGTGGGTTGATCTGTGCATTCCCAGGGGTCGGTGGTGAGAGGTTTCTCTGTATCTGCTGAACTGCTCTGGACTTGGCCACCATACATCTAGAAGCATGGTGTTGCTGTGCTCACTGCTGTTTACAACCGCTCTGTGTGAGTTCAGCCTGTTTTCCTGCAGGAATTAGTTGCCTTGGTAGTGAGTAAAGGAAACTCAAAATGTTTTAAAGTAAGATGCATGTGGATGTGTGATGCAGTTACCATAAACCAGCCTTTAACTGCCTCCCACTCATATACATTCATTGAACAGGCACTGTTCTCAGCTCCTTTTTTGCACCTTTCTCCCTACCCCCAGTTCGCCACCGCCCCTTAAATCCCACGCCTGCAGTTTTCCAGGCAGCCAGAGGACAGACGTGTTTGTTTGCATGGTGCCAGGCTGTGATTCCTGACTCTCTTGCTGACATTTTTGGAGCACTGGGCAAGTTATTTGCCCGACACCCTGTATGTCAAGTCCTGCTCCTGTAAAACAAGCAGGGGATGTTGCTGGGACAATAAATATGGCACTGGCTGGCTGTATATAAAAATAGTGGTGATGGTGGAGAAATTTAAGCACCAAGCTGTGTGCTTGTTTTGCTAAGGACTTGCAATGAATTGTGCTTATTCCATTCAGATTCTGTGAAGCTTTGTGGGAAATCATCCTGGGGCTATCGTCATCCATCCTGGCCTTTAGAAAGGCATCAAGTTATGCTGGTTTATACCAGATGAAGAAATACACCCCTGTTAAAACAGATTTTCTCTCTTTCACAAGCTACCCAGAGCCAGGAAAACATAGGATATTCCCATCCTATGGACAGAGACTACTATTACGTAGATTCTTTGCACATCATTAGTTTCAGAGCTATAATTGCAATCATGGTCCCCTCTGCTCTGCAGAGGAATCCCGGCTTTCATGTTTCTCTTCCAGCACGGTGAAAAATGAAGGGAGAAGAGGTGGAGGGTGCAGGAAGGATTTGCTTTAGGATCTGAAATAGCCTTGAAAGCTGGGCAAGAAAAAAAAAATTCCGAGCTAGGCCTGCAGGGGGAAGGAGGTTGATGGCTGCGGCTGCCTTCTGTCACTCTGATGCCTCTTGACGTTATTTAGGAAGCAGCCGAGGTAAAGCCTCAGATGCATACGAACGTTCTCGCATATATATGCGCTCCCCCTGGCTTTGCTTCTGACCGCCACTGTAAACAAGATTTTCTCCCCATTTTCCCTTCCCACTCATCTGAAAAGAGCAGTATGAGCCAGACCTAAATCAAGGCTCTCCCTATATCAAGGGGGATGTGGGTGCTTTCTCAGCAGGATGGGGATGGAAGGGATGCTCTCCGGAGGGCTCCTCCTGGCCTCATCAGCGACACCGCAGGCATTGCTCACAGGTTTTGGAGGGAGATATTGCACAGTCAGGGCAGATCCCCCTTTTTCTTGCTGTCACCATTTATTTTTATAACCTCTCTGGGACTACAGGGGCTGATCTGGGAGTAAAAGAAAAGTGAGAGCAACTTCCTCCATCTTAGGAGAGAAGGACAGATATTGCTCCATCATGAGCTTGATTTTTAGAGTAGGGATGATTTTGAAAATCTACTAAATAGCCTTGGTTGAAAATAACCCTTATATATCCAAGTCCCCTTCCTAAAAAGCACCCACAACCTCCAGAAGGTTCTCTTTTGCCCCAATATTTCAGTTACATGGTTTTGACATGGTCCTGCAAGTAGTGTTCCTGGCCCACTTTGTGGACGTAGGAAGAAGGAGCTGGACAGTGAGGCAGAGATTTCCTAAGCTGACTTTGCAGCAAGAAATGAGATTGTTGTGAAATTGCCCTGTAAGCAAGATGCGCAAACCAAGAGCTGCCATGTTGACTACTGGAAAGCCCTGGAAAGCTGTAATCTTGAAACCTTTCATTGCAAGGCAACGCTTTGCATGAAATACAACTTTACTTTGTGCTTCAAGAGCATCCTCAAGATTTGTACATGCTCAGTATTTCTTCAAGAGAATAAAAAAATATGAGCTTCATCCCAAAAGCAAGGTGCTCCTCTAGGGTGTCTGCAGACCCGAACACATCTTCTGGGCACCAAACAGTGAGGAAGAGGTGGCCGGTGCTGCAGAAAAGCTGCACCCCTGGGACGGTCCCTTTTGGAGAACTAAGCCCATCTGTGGAGCAGCCATCATTTGGGACAGTGCCATTAGAGATAATAAATAAAAGGGGACATGTGAACCTCTAGGGAAATAAGCCCTGGTTCCAAGCACAATGCAAAAAGACAGCCGCTTTCCTTTTATTTATAACAACGCGGCGTGCCCGTCTGACCCCTGCTCGCACATGCATACACACGCTGATGCATGTACACTCTTCCAGGGCAGATTTTCACCTCGAGCAATGGGAAATACACAGCAAGTTCAAAGCAGCAAGAACCAAACACATTTTTTTTTTTTTCTTGAGAAACCACTGACCTCAAGCCATTTCAGACTTTATAATATATATGGAGAGGTGTATATGGAGAGGTTTTTCTCCAAAACTGGAGGTGTACTTACTATATACGACCATCTTTTGTAAGCAAAGGAGAATAACCCTCCTGATTTGGGTGTTTCCTCTAAGCAATTCCTTCGGAGCACCCAGGAAATCTGTTTTGCAGTCTACCAAAATCTGTAGGCAGCCCAAGAGCAAATTAATCTCTTTTTATGTTTTCTCACAATAAAATGTAGACTCTCATTCCCAGCACTGCCGAGAGTCATTGCAGCAAAATCACTGCCTGTCTGTCTTATTCATTTCAGTCCCATTATTTCTCATTCGCTCTCTGCTCTGCTTTTTTTTTTTGGACCTTTAACATTTCAGTATTGATATTTCCTTTCCACTTTTAGGTGGGATGTTACTATGGCTGATAACTGCCACCTCAACCAAGGTTATGATCAATAGCAATAGATCCAGCAGGCTCCAGCTGTCAGTCTCTCTGCTGTCTGCTCTATCTCATTTTCCATATTTTTCAACCCTTGAGAAAGGTTTAGTTACTCTTCTCCTCCCAAGTCCCTGCCCAAGCAGAATGGGCACCATTTCTTTTTGCAGTTCACTGAAACAGCTACTAGATGACCAGCAAAAGGCTGGTGTAAGCCATTCCCTGGTGTCAACGCCCCATCATTGCAAGAGGTGAGGTCCAGACTGAGATTCATCTCACCACCTGTGATTGTCCCCCTGTGCTCCCTCCATGCACCACCGAGAGCCTTTCAGACATGAACCATCTCATCCTAAAGGATGCATCCATGCTTGGGTGGGTGAACTTCATGCTGTGAGTGTCTACTTCTGTCCCCTGACTGTGAAGGTAGTCAGGGAGGATTTGTCCAACTAGAAATGTCTCCATGGCTGATCCTTGAGTGTAGGTGAGAGAGACCCCAGGTTGCTTTCAGTGCCAGGCGGGAATGCATCTTTTTTGGTCAGGAAGTTCCCTGGGTAAGCTACGGACTATAAGCTACTGCTTGCTGCTTGTGTCTATCTGAGATATCATCTTCACACTGACTGTTTGTAGAGCCAAGGGCAGAAAGCTCTGGTGTAGATGCCAGGTCAGTCACTGCATCTAAATTAGGGACACAAAGCTAGTCCAAGCCTGGAGCAGCTCCCGTGCGAGGACAGGCTGAGAGAGTTGGGGGTGTGCAGCCTGGAGAAGAGAAGGCTCCGGGGAGACCTTCCAGCACCTTCCAGTGCTGAAAGGGGGCTACAGGAGAGCTGGGGGGGCTCTGGATCAGGGGGTGCAGGGACAGGACGAGGGGGAATGGTTTTAAGCTGAAAGAGGGGAGATGGAGATGAGATCTTGGGAAGAAATGTTTTCCTGTGCGGGGGGTGAGGCAGTGGCCCAGGTTGCCCAGAGAAGCTGTGGATGCCCCATCCCTGGAGGGGTTCAAGGCCAGGCTGGATGAGGCTTTGGGCAACCTGGGCTAGTGGGAGGTGTCCCTGCCCATGGCAGGGGGTTGGAACTCGATGATCTTTAAGGTCTCTTCCAACCCAACCCATTCTATGAGTCTATGATTTCTACAGAGAGGCTTGAATGCAACCCTGCAGCTCCTTGTAAGACCTCACTCCCAAGAAAAGCAGCAGTATTGATAACCACATCTCTTCACTGCCATTGCCAAGGCCATTTCCTCTTGGAAGGACAGTATGGAAAATGGAGCTGCAAAGACCTAACTGAAAGGTGTCTACCTGGTCACTGCAGGACATCCTGGTCCCACTTGTCCCTCACCTTCCTTGGAGGCTTTTTATGAGTGCATTTCTCATGATCCCTCACAGACTGTCACCGGTGACAGCAGGTACCTGTTTGTAGTCATGGGTGTGTAGTGACCAGGAGCTTGGGGGTTGCATGGACAGGTAGAGAGGCTGAGCTTGGAGTCTGCCCGAGACCAGGTACAGAAAAGGTTCAACAGACTTTGAAAGATTTTTTTGGTCAAAGCACCCACTTAAAGAGACAGAGAAATACTTTTAGATATAAAAGTGCTGCAACCAGGAGCATGAACTTTGCCTCTACCATCAAATAAATAAATGAATAAACAAACCACCCTTCTCTTCTATTTAGACTTGAGTCTTTTGTCAGAAAACAAAAGAAAAATAGAGCACAGAGATATAACTCATCTCATCAAATGTAGACCATCTAAAGTTTGGCTGTCCAAGCTGAGAAAATCTTATGTCTTCCTACAGAAGAGTTTCATTCCAGCCTAAGATTAGCATCTGGGATGAAGCATCCCTCAGAGGTGTCGCCCTCTTTCCATGCTCTAGCTGGGAAATCAACTGGAGTTTTTATTCAAATAAAACTGGAGGGTTCCAGGTTTAAAATCCTCTGAGTCTTTTTCTAGGAGCTCCCTGTGAAGGTCGTCTTAAAGCCATGGCTGACTCAGAGTGCTGTGATAACCTCTGGTGTCAGGCAATATAATCCAGCTTCTGTATCAGCCTAACCCCTGAAGATCTACCCAGAATCCAAGGAGGGATCCCACAGCCCACGTGCCTCAGGCTGTTGAGATGCCGAGAGCAGTTAGATTAAAACTCAATATTCCTTTCAGCACAGTTACGCTGGTGGGGAAAAGCATCACACGGGATGAAGAAGCAGCATGCAGAAAAGCTAGATGAAAGAAAGTCTCAGGGCTCCTCGCTGAGATAGGGTTTGTGCTCACAGAAAGGGAAACATCTCCCGTAGTTTGATTACTTTTGTAATCAGCAAAATGAGTTGAAGGAGTTGTATTTCTGTAGCCAAGAAAAGAGAAGCCAAGTAGAGATAGAATAATAGTCTTCCAGGAGACTACAGATACTTGAAAAAGTGATGAGAGCAATTCTCTGAGTCCACTGGGAGGAAAATAAGAAGAAATGAGCTTAATTTTCAGCAAAGAAGATTTAGTTTGGATATTAGGGGAGACTAGAAGTCATGTTCACAACAAAACGCTGAAATGGATTAACAAAGGAGGCTGCAAAATCTCCTTGATTAGTGGTTTCCACAAATAGTTTGGATAAACTATTCCGTTGAGCATGATCTAGATGTCCCTGATTCACCTTCAGTCCAAGGGACTCAGCTGTGTTTCTGTGATTCTGTGGCTTGATATATTCCTCGCAAAGAAGGACGATTACCTTAAAAAATACTGATTCCACAGTTAATTTCTCTTCCTAGTAGGAGCCTTGGGGTTTTTGGCTAGCTGCTCACAAGGGGTAAGAGTAAAAGACTTTGTTCTCCTTTAGTGTAATTTATCATCTGTGCACATCCAGGCTACTGGACGGTAAGGTTGACTTCAGGCTGAAACCCCCCAGTCTGGGTCTATATTCTAATTCCACCTGCATCTCTCTGTATGTTACCTCCTATGGGCAAACTCAGGGTTATTCTCTACACTTCTCTTTACCAGACCTCTCTGAGTTGCTCTCCAAAGGCACCACCAGTCTCTGCTGGGAAAGGCTGTCAGATTTAGAAGCAATTTAGCCCACCTTAATGTGCCCTTAAGTGCAAATAGTCTCCAAAGGGTAAAACTGGACTAGTCCTGTGTGGGCTGACTTGATGGCAAGAGGTCTGCTACCAACTGGCTCCCACTTCCGTAATCATGTGTCTTTTTAACGACTTGGCTAGAGATGCTGCCTGCAAGGCAGTCTTGGGAATTCTTACCTCTTTGAAAGGCCAGGTTAGGAAAATAAAGATATTCGATGATCAGTATATGCTAATAGTAAGCTATCATGTTGCTGGCAATTGTCAGGTTACTTCCCTTTCGACTGGTTGTATCTGGTGCTCCTGTACAGTGTATTATAGGCTAATTAATGCTGTTAATGATAATGGTCCTACTGTGAGAAGCCTGGAGTATTATCTCTATCTATCTTCTTGTCACCGTCCTTTTATCAAGCCATTAAAGGCAAGCAGGCTATCTAATGGGGCTATCAGCCCCCAGCACACTAATTCACTTACATCCATATGGAAATGGAAAGCACTTTACAGATGGAGGCTGGATGCTCACACTAATTGGGGAAACTACGCATTGGTCTTCGGGCTTTCATCGTACACCTTTCCCTTGCGCTTTGAGCCATGATCCAACTCTTCTCAAAGTTGGAGGGCAATTTATCATCTGCAGGGCACATCTTCGGTGGTTCAGATTTCAATCTGTCATCTTTAATATCAGTCGGAGACATATAGATTGTACATTCTTCTCAACCACAAATCAGCAAAGCTGCTCCTTCTTTTTTTTTTTTTTCAATCTACCACGAAGCAATTATAGTGGTTGGAGACCATTCGTATTACTGGCACTGCAAAGAAGAGGGTAAGTGATATTTCATTTGGGGAAACTAATACTCAATTGAGATGTTCTTTCCAGGTCAGTCACTACCCCCAAGTGAGAGAGCAGGAAATTCTCGACATTGGCTTCTTGACAAAAGGAAAAGGGGTCTTTTGTGTTTCTGTGGTGGTGGAAAAAGCCACAGACACCTTTCCCTGGGGGAGAAATGATCACAGCAACAGAAATCCATTGGACAGATAAAAGCAAACTCTCCTTATGCTCAAAAGCAGCATTAAGAGAAGCTGGGGAGGTCTGAGGCACACGCTGCAGAAAGAGCCCCTTTCTCATATGTGTTTCTTCTCTGACAAATCAGCTTAATATTTTGTCTCAAATGCAGGGTTGAAAGCTGACTTTGTAAAGGAAATGTTTAAATAGAAAGAGTTTGAAGGAGATGTAGGGATAATCTTCAGGGATCAGACATTATCGCAAGAAACTTTAGAGAATGTAGGTACCGTCAAGCCATTAATCTTAGCACTGCCAATCCTAAGTGCAAAAAGAAAACAGTTCAGGATTTGAAAAGCAATGACATCTGGGGTTCTTCTACAGCCCTCTGGTTTCACACCCTTGAGGACTCAGGTGTCTGAGCTTTGCTGCTTAACAATAATTGTGCGGTGTTTCCTTTGTAATGTACAATTCTTTCACTGGTTCAAGACACCACTACCCATCATGAGGCTGGCAGGAAAATCACAAATGTTGGCAGAGCAGCACCAGTGTCTTCCACCAGTTCTCCGCAAACTGCAAGCCTGTTATTTTTCTTTTTCTTTCTTTTTATTTTTTTTTCATACTTTTACACCTGGGGAGCTGCGATTCCTGCGGGTTTGCTTCTGTCTGCCATGCAGGCGAGAGCCAAGTCTCATCTGTATGCAACATAGAAGGCTTGCTTCATGCGACAGCAGTGAAAGACAGATGCACAACCCTGGTTCTCATCAGCTCAGGACAGGGAGCCAGGAACAGCAAAGCGCCGTGAGATGGGAATCAACGGTATAAAATAAAATGGAAAAAAAAGATCTAATTAAAGTTAGTCATTGGGAAGACATGCAGTACACTGAGGCACCCTCTTTGGTTGTGGTTTCCCCAGTTATATACTGAGGATAGTTCCAACCCATCTTGTGGAGGAGCTGTAAAAATCCCAAAGCTTTCCCAGAGCGCTGTGCAGGGATCACAAAGTTACAGCAGATTAAGAAGATGCTTCTCCTTTGGCAGCACGACTCCTCAACTTGCATTTTCCCTGTGCCACCAGACCCAGCAGCAAACAAAACAACTGTTGCCCTGAGACACCAAATCCATAAGAGAGTCAGGAGTTTTCTCCCTTCATCCAGCTGTCAGCTTGTGCACCATAAAAAAAAAAATAATTTCCCAAAGAATTACTTAGACCTGACCGAGCAAATAACATCAAAGCTCATTTGAAGATGGATGGACCAAGGAAAGCATGCAGACAGTGTGTTCCTGCTCTCTCTAAAATACCCAGCTCACATAGTGACCCAATTTGAATCCTTCCCCTGGCACAAAGCTCCCAGCCACTGATTATTTTTGGAAAATTCTGAGTGGGACATAACTGTGGTAATGCCCATCAGATCCCAATCTAACGCTCCTCTTCAAGTAACAAAGCCCTGTTGAGATTTTGCGTCTTACCTAAAGTCCTGATACCCTCTGTAGCTCAGAGACAAAAGAAAAATATGCTAACAACCTACAGGTAGCCTGAAAAACTTGAATAGAGAGCTCAAGTTTTTCAAAGCTTGTCTATGTTTGGGTTTGATTCAAGTTTAGTGCAAACAGCCTGGGTGACGAAGAGAAAGACACGGCTGGTGGGTGACTCTGTAGACCTGAAGCTGTGGGTCTGATTCAGGCTCTGATTGCTCCATCAGTTACTCTAGATGGGCACAGATGTAAACGTGCTTGTATCTAGCCTTGTGGTGGAAGGGCTGCGACGCTGGTGTCCTACATACACCAAGGATGTGAGAAATTGTTCTCATTAGCCAGCAGTTGTAAGACTATAGAAATAAAAAATATAAATCTGCACAGAACTTCCTACCCCTGAGGCTCTGAAAGCGCCAGACAAATGGTTCAGCTTCCTGCTAGATCTAGTTTTGGACGGCTGTAAATCATCTTTAGAAATGTTTAATCTTCATTTCAGTCAAAAACACCCCCTGATCTGGCCACAAGTTTTGATGCAATCTGATTGAAGTGTGCCCATGAAATGATATGAAACATAAACACAGGGGACGGCAAAAATCATCCGAACATGCCTAGCCATCTATTTACATCTGAAAACATCCCTGGAGATAATGTCTGATTTTGTTCCGCAAATGAGGAATAATGAGAAAGGGAACATTGGCCAATGGCTGCCATTTTTGCAAACGCCATCAGCGATCTCAACATTTGTCCCCATTTATTTCACAGAGGTATTTGTTTTTTTCAGACCTCACACAGCAGATCACACTATTAACTCTCTCTCTGCTTTTTTTCCTTGCTGGCATTCTCGTTACAGCTCTGAAACGCAACAGGTTTTTCCTGTGGATAAAATGACCCGGTTCAAAGGCTGTTGAAAACAACAGAAAACTCTGATTTGGGATCTCCAACAGGCTTTGAGGTCACGTTGGTAGGAGAGGGGTTGATGTCAGTCCTCAACATTTAATTAATTTCTGTAATATTAGTAATAACAGTCACAGTGTTGTCAGGTAATGACTACAGCTCCTTGCTGGATTATTGCATATACCCAGATGTGCTCCTAGATAATCCATGCAATCTTCTCTCAATGCCTGCCACATGCTTGTCACCCTGTTCTCCCCTCCAGCTATCTGCTTATTTGTTTACCCTGCTCAGTATGTCATACATGTTGGGATATACTTACCCTGCAAGCAAGAGACATTATTGCAACATGTTGGATTATCAGAGCTGGGTTTCCACTATTTTTTTGTGGTGTAGCATCACTGTCCTAGGCCTGGATACAAGGAATGGAGAGGAGCCCTGTGTCTTGTGAACCAGCAGTGCTTGTCACTCCTTTTTTTTCTGTTTTTATAACCATTAGACTCTATGCAATCTTATGCCTCTGCTTCTAATAGCTGTGATGTTGTAAATTGGTACCAGTTTATTCCTGGACCAGTTAGGAGGTGTCATGATGTCCAAGCAAGTAGACAAAGAAACCTTGCTAAGTGACCTATGGCATATCCCTTGCTCACAATACCATCCAACAGAAGGACAAAGTACCCCTTGGCTCTCTCTGATAAGGTGGATTTGTAGCATACGGACGAGAAATGTCTAGCACAACGGTGTTGTAACCTTGATGGTGTATCTACCTACAGCCCTGCAGACAAACCATAAAAATTACTAATACTTGCATATTTGTCTACAAATCCATAGGAGCATGTTTTCTGTATCAAGGATATTTAAACCCAAACCTTAAGGCTCCTCAGAGGAACCTCTTTAGTCTTTAGGGACTGGAGAAATGGGACAAATACATGATGTAGGATCAGAGGCGAGTGGAGGGCATCACAGAAATTACTCAATAAAAGAACAAGGAAGGAAGGATTTGAGGAGAGGTGGGCTCAGAGGAAGGACAGAAAGGTAGAAGAATACTCTTTACTGAAAACACACGGTGGTGTTTTTTACATGTATTGAAGCATACTTTTGTGTGAAACAAAATGAAGAAGATTTATTTGATGGGCTTATTTCCTTGTCTTTATGAAGATGCTAGATCCAGCTCTCATTTGTACAAAATCATTCACCCTAAATGAAGAAGTTTTATGGTCTGTTCACCTTCCCTTAAAGTACACCCCAAAAAGTCTTTCATGCAAGAAACAAGTCAATCTATCTCCCCAGTTTTCCCACATTTTTAATTTCCCTTTTCACTCTCAAAAACCTCTCCAAGTTAATTCATTGGGAAGAAAAATAAGAAAAAGAACTATTTTAATGGAACATTAAATTATGATTTAAACCCATAAGAGCAAGAAAATGTAGAGTTAAAGCTCCTAAAACCCAGTGTTATATTCTCAAGTAATGAAAGGCCCTATGTCCTAATGTAATGATTTGGAGAAGGGGTCAAAATTACAGCGGTCCGGGGAGCTTTAACTCTTCAGCCTTGAATCACAATCTGATCCTTCAGCTAATGCACTTCTCCCTTGCTTTCCAACACATTTTAAGCATTGTAAAGAGAAAACGATCCCAATCTCTAATGTTCTAAATATATTTTATGTGCTAAATACTACTCTGTTTAATACTGCACACTTTGCTAATATCATACATTAGGTTTAATGGTCCAATTTGTGAAAATGTATCCCAGAAAAACACTTTCAGTGAGCCTTCTCCATTCATCTGAAACTGATATAAACAGGTATATGAAGAAAGGGACAGGGAGACGGACTTTAATGGAGGGGGTGGAAGGTCATTCTTGAAACATGTCTGACTGCTTCCAGAAGGTTAGAGAAATTAGATTTTAAAAGGAAAAAGAGATGGGTGGGGAGAGAGCGGGCATAAACCAGGAGCAGGAAGAACAGTCCACATGCCTGTGCGTGTTTCACTCTGTAAGATGTTTTCAGTTCTGGGCCCCTCACCACAAGAAGGACATTGAGGGGCTGGAGCAGGTCCAGAGAAGGGCAACGGAGCTGGGGAAGGGTCTGGAGCACAGGGCTGACGAGGAGCGGCTGAGGGAGCTGGGGGGGTTCTGTCTGGAGAAGAGGAGGCTGAGAGGAGACCTCATCACTCTCTACAACTGCCTGAAAGGAGGGTGCAGTGAGGGGGGTGCTGGGCTCTGCTCTAAAGGAACAAGTGATGGGACAAGAGGAAATGGCCTCAAGTTACACCAGGGGAGGTTTAGGCTGGATATTAGAAAAAAATGTCTTCACTGAAAGAGTGCTCAGGCATTGGAACAGGCTGCCCCGGGAAGTGGGGGAGTCACCATCCCTGGAGGGGGTCAGGAGCTTGGGGACATGGGTTAGTGGGTTGGGTGGGGTTGGGTTGACGGTTGGACTTGATGATCCTTGAGGTCTTTTCCAACCTTAACGATTCTATGATTCTATGATTCTAAGGTACTGTTTAGGGTGATATGAGGTCCTTTCCCCTATCGTCTGATGTGTGTTTCTCCCTTTCTTCTTCTAAGATGAGCTTCCATCAGATCAAACCCTCTGTAGGCTTTCACTTCTGCCATTTCCTAGGGTCCCACCAAACCCATAGAAGAGGTTAGATTCAGATTGTATATTAGGAAGAAGTTTTTTTCCTGTGCGGGTGGTGAGGCAGTGGCCCAGGTTGCCCAGAGAAGCTGTGGATGCCCCATCCCTGGAGGGGTTCAAGGCCAGGCTGGATGAGGCTTTGAGCAATCTGATCTAATGGAAGGTGTCCCTGTATGATTGCTGCAATGAGCTGCTTGTGACCCTGATGCTTTAGATGCTGGACTGACACAAGGGATCTCTAACTTCTTGGTAGACATAGAGCTTGTCCTCTGTGTTGCACAAGGGGAAGTGCAGGACATCCTGCATGGTGGGGGGCTGGAGGAAACAGGTGTCTCATGGCCATCAGATGAAGGCTGAAGGCAATGATGACATTGCTGGGCACCTTGTTGACTGCGGTAGGTCCTCCCACTGCACGACCCATAGAACAACCCTTGTGAAGATGAGGAAACATAGGTTGGAGGGATGCTGGGTGTGGGGAAACCCCCACTGCTTCTTCCAGAAATCACAGCTGTCCTGGGCCTCAGTTTTCTCACCAAAATAAAGGAAGATGAAAATATCAATTATCTTCCTGTCTCTGGGAGAGATGCTACCATTGAACAGCCCTGCACAGGGGTAATGAAGTTTCCTGGCTTTCATTTTAATAGAAGGGACTCCACCAGTGAGAGAATAGTGATATTATGGACATGGTTTAGTGGTGGACTTGGCAGTCTTAGGTTAATGGTTGGACTTGATGATCCTAAGGGTCTTTTCCACCCTGTGTGATTTCATGATTCTGTGGTTCTATATCTGTTTTGGGAAGGTCCTTCTAGGGGAAGCACTGGCTCTACCTGATCAGGGATAAAGGGCTTTGGAGTGGTGTTGGCCAGGGACAGCAGAAAGGCACAGCAACAACCTGTAGCTTTCATAGGGCACAGAGGGAAAAAGCACTGTACAAATGCGAAAAGCAGAAGGACACGGGGCAGTATCACAGTGTAAGCAGACTGTTGCCTCCCAAATAAAAAGCTTTTCCTCTCTATCTTGACGCACAAAGCAGGTGTGACTTATTGATTTAGTCCAGTCTACATCTATCCAGCAAAAAAATCCCAAAATAGACACGCATACATACAGCCTTTAGAGTCGCTAGAAGCCTTTTGACCTATCAATATCCGTGAAATCAGAATTAACCCATCTGGATTTCTCATTTAAAACCTTTGACCAATCCCATGCAGCACTAGAGTAGCCGTATTGACCTTCAGCCAAGCTCAATTCTTACACGCTGCTTCTGCATCCCACCGTGACACTTGTTGACTGGCCCCATGATGTGAAAATATCCGTGTGCCTGCCTCTCTCCCCTGTAAGAAAAGAGCTGGAATTACAGTACTGAGAAGGCAATGATCTTCATGAATTAATCCACCGACACATCACACAAATTTCGCCGTGTCCATAAAATTGGATTTCCTGATAGCTGGAGGGATCTGCACCGCGCTCAGCCCTGACTCAGGTATTACAGGCATTCAGCTGTGCAAACAGCAGACATGACAGCACACAGCTGCCTGCGGAAAAAAGCTCAAAGAAGCCTTAAGTGCTGTGTACTTTCGGCACTGGTTAGTGACACCGGGCAGGCTTGCAGCAAGGGAAAGGGCCACGGGCCAAAACCACAGCAAAAAACATGTTAGAAAGAATTCTGCATCTTCCTGAATTGTTTTGGTTCACAAAGGAACAGTAACAGTGTTAACGTCCTTTTCCACTTCTTTATGATATTAAAAAATAACTTGAGAAGGTCTTTTTCAGCTGTTTGTGGGGTTATTTCTTTTTTTTTTGGGGGGGGGTGGTTTTTTTTTGGTTTTTCCCTGCCTGCTTTTTAACTTAGAAATAGTAAAAACATGAAGGAGTGTCAATGGGAAGACAGAGGGGGTCTCAGCTGTGCACTGGAGGGTTTCTTGCCCTTCATCAGTGGCATTAGTAAATCAGTAACAAAACTCCTTCCTCCTACCTTGTTCTTGAGCAGTCAAACCAAAGTGGAGATAAATGCCAACTGGAAGATGAATTATAGTTCGCATCCCCTTCTCAGTTATTCACTGTCCATCTCTTTTGACATCCTGGCCCTCCTAGCCGTGGATTTGCCAGGTGACTTTTTTTTTTTTTTTTTTTTTTTTGAAAAACATAGTGGAAGTACTTCCCAAGAAGAGTGTTTCTATAGTGTTATCCATCCTACCAGCACTTTGCAGCCATTGACTAACTGAGCTTCTAAATAACGCCATGAGGTGAGGAAGCTGCCTATGTTTGTACAGATGGGCAAACAGAGGTGTGTGGGGCAGAGGCTGAGTTTACCACACCAACCCTATGGATGGGATTCAGGTACCTCTGCAGCAGCTGGTGGCTGAAGTTCCTCGAGAGTCTGCAAAGGATTTATCTTCCCCTAAAGTAGGTATCTGCATTTGGCTTGAAAAATGCCTCATCCTTCAGATGGTGAGCTGTTCTGTTGGCTGCCTTCTCAGGGCAGAGGTTTACACAGGCTCAAAAAGCCATTGGACAAATTCCTGAAAGAAAACAAAAAATTCTGCATGCCTCCTAAATATAGAGGTCCTTTTCCAAGGCATCTACAGTGGGGCCCTGCTGGATAGGACATTGTCATGGTAATTCTGAGGTTTAGGCAAAGAGAAGTGCTGGGTAACATCTCCATCCATCAGTCCACCCATCCACCCTTCCATCCATCCACCCACCCATCCATCCCTCCATCCCTCCATCCACCCATCCATCCCTCCATCCCTCCATCCATCC
Organism: Pterocles gutturalis; assembly: GCF_000699245.1. NCBI lineage: Eukaryota > Metazoa > Chordata > Aves > Pterocliformes > Pteroclidae > Pterocles > Pterocles gutturalis. Next base: position 37,260 of record NW_010108903.1, read on the forward strand.
ACTCATCCATCCATCCATACATCCACCCATCCAGGACTTCTGGTGCTTTCAGATCCCATCTGGGTCTGGTAACCAGTTCTCAAATCCACTATGAGAGACTCTGATGGCACCAGGGTGACCTGTGCACCTCCAGCACAAAGACTACCTACAGTAGATGCTTTGCTGGCTAGTGGAGGGGAAAGGGACTGGTCTTCACACTCTGAGTTCTGCAGGCATGGGTTAACCTCACAGGCAGGCTGTGGGCATGAATGTGTGAGGGAAGACTGTGGAAACCACTTCCCAAAATGCACCTGCTATGCAACTAAATAAAGCTGCAGTAGCCTGGCAGCTTCTGCAGTCACTAAACTTGCTTGTTATTTAGGTTTAATAGCAGAGGCAGAGCTGGGTATCAAGCCACAGAGAATGGATTTGGCCTCGGTCCCATCCACGCACCATTGAGTGTGATGATCTGCCGGTAAGCCAAACCCTTAGACTTCATGTTCTAGCTGGAGGGACCAGTTGTGAAAGGAGAGCAGAGAGAGCAGCATGGGAGCCACCTCTGCCATCCAGATGCAGACTGAGCACCCATTAAAGTGCCTCATTGATGCAGAGGCAGGAATATCCCAAGATTTCTCTCTTTTTGAATATCCCAGGATTTCTCTCTTTTGCTATTGTACGTTAGTAACCACACACCCTGCCAAACTTCAACCAACCGCTGTCTTTATCTCTCAATGCACAGCTTTATGCAGCGTCAGGCACTGATTTGCCAAATGGATTAAGGCTGCTTCAGCACCTACCCTGCGTTAACAGCTTCTCCTCTTTGCACTCCCCCATCGTGATGCTGGCGGCTCTTGAGCTTCAACTGATGCATTTTGCTGTCACGTCTCTGCAACTCCTGCAAAGCCACAGAGAGAAGCAGCAGTGCAACACAGCCTTGGGCATGTGTGTTTAATTTGCTCTCTTTACTCTTGTCTTTGCAAGGAGGGCAGCCTGCTTCATGTGACCAAGATGGGAGGAAAGAGGAGAAGGATGCAGCCTCAAAGTGCTCCTGGTTTGGGTTTTTTTGGGTTTGGTTGGGTTTGGTTTCATTTGGTTGGTTGGTTTTGTGGGTTTTTCTTTTTTTTCTTTTTTTCTTTTTTTTTTATTGGAAGTATTTCTGAAGACCCTATTCCTTGGGTAATTACTCTGTTAATTCCTACTGCAGGTTCCCTCTGTTCCTTCCCGGGTACGTGGACATCAGAGAGGACTAGAAGAGTCCAACAGGTTCCCTCTGTTCCTTCACGGGTATGTGGACATCAGAGAGGACTAGAAGAGTCCAACAGCCCTCTAAGGAGATGAATTTGTGCCTTTTATGCTCCATTTCTGTGGAAGCAAACCCCCAGATGGTTCAGGTTTTTCTGAGGTCACATCAGATGATGGCTTTTGCAGAAGGTCTGAGTTGCACCCCTCGGACCCAACACCCTTCCTTCTGCTGTCACTGGACACATCCTGGGACAGGAAGAGACAGTAGGAGTGGGGGGCTGTGATTGCAGCTCACGGTGATGCCAGGGATGGTCTCAGAGCAGAGCAGGGAGATGGTTTGTTCCTGGCTTCCCTCTGAAATAATATTTGGGGAGCAATTGCAGGTTTTGCAAAGCTGAAGCAGTCAGAGGTAATTTTTATTTTTAATCTCATCTGCATTTCACTTTGTACCATCACGTTAGGCGTTGCCAGGATAAGGGCTGCTGTATGCCTGACGGAAACATCTGCTGGGACTGCTGGGAGTGAAGGATGCTTCATACCTCCCTTCTCCTGGGCTGAGCCCTTTGCTCCACAAAATATCTGATGGCACGGCAGCCTTCCATCTGTCCAAGCTGCTGGGGACATAACAGGAGCTGTCTGACTACAAAGTGCCATCCCTGAGCAGAGCTGAAAACGGGGCTGCAGGATCTGCTCTCAGCCACACACGCCTCCAGCTGTTTCAGGCTTTGAAGGAAAAGACCGAAGCTCCGACCTGACTAAGGAGCTAGAGCATTACACAAAATAAATAATGATAGTAGCAGAGTTATTTTTGTATGACACGTGCCCTTTTGTATCTGATTAGTGCTTACCCAGGACACACAGCCCCAGGAAGCTGCATATGAGGTTGCACACCCCTCCCTGAGCAGACAATCCACTCCAGAATCGCTCTCATGGTTACCATGATACTGTTATTGTTGTCTGCTTCTTCCCTCTCTATCCCAGTTGATTTTAGGCAGATTAGAGCAGAGAGATGATGGATGGCTGGGTTAGATGTTGCACACCTTCTTCAGGTTTATAAAGCAATATTTTTCTGGCCTATTTGGATGCATCTCTCCCATTGTGAGCATAAAATACAGAGAATAACAGGGAACTATTCTTGCAAGGCAGCAACTCTGGTTTACATGTACATGCAGCATGAGTCCATTCATGGCATTTAAAAAAAAAAAAAAAAGTAGGCTGACAAATACAATCAATTACATCAAGCCAGCTGCAAGGTGAAATGGAATAACCATGTGCCTCACCATTGAAGGTTCACTGAAGGTCCCAGGCAGGGAAAAAGGAAATTTTTCAGATTGCTGTTGGCCTTTAAGGAGAACTACCTCTTCTCTGCTCAAAAGCTGAGTCCCACATAATCCAGTTTCACATCCTGCCTTTAAAATGTTATTGGATCTTCCTGGAATTGACAAATGTTGAAACTCCCAGCAGGGAAACAGCATGAACTAGCCAGAAGCCCGGGTCTCCAATCTGTATTTACAGGGTTGGAGTAACACAGGTGAGCCCCTGAGCAAAGCTTGCAATTAAAGCTGCCCTCTCCAGGGCTGGATCTGCTATTGAGAGGCTATATTGTGCTGCGGAGTTTCAAACAGAGTTCTTGGGTTCAGCACAGAGGTCTTCAGGAATCATTTACTGTCTGTATGTCCCTGAATGGCTGGAAGAATCCATATGGACACCATACAGCATGACTCTTCTGCCTGCATGGTTTCCTTGTTTGCACACCAGCAGCCTCTATAGGAAAGCCCGGTGGTGACCCATACACCCATGGGAATCACAGAATCACAGAATGGTTTGGGTTGGAAGGGACCTTAAAGATCATCCAGTTCAATCCCCCTGCCATGGGCAGGGACACCTCCCACTAGCCCAGGTTGCTCAAAACCTCATCCAGCCTGGCCTTGAACACCTCCAGGGAATGTGATGAGCCTTATGTCAGTGTTTGGGTTTCTGAGGTTGTGCGTGGGGCAACTGGGATACTTCTGCTGCAGCTGGAACAGCAGCACTGGCTGAAAGCAGCCAAGCCCTGAGGTCCAGTTAGGGTGTCCAGGCAGCCTCAATAGATGTAGCAACCATGATCTCGCTCCCTAGCACGGCTGCCCCATTGACCTTCTCTTTTGCCTTCCTCTTGCTTCTCCAGTCACCGTTGGAGAAGACATGTTGTTGGGGCAAAACCAGTGGGGATGCTTAAGGGCACAAGGTGGTGGAACCCTGATGCGATGCTGACAGTGGGTTCCTAGAGTGGGTAGCTCACAGAAGTATCCAAGAAGTGCTGAGGCTGCCTTCCACTCTTGCACAGGACTTTATTGGACTCATGTGGAAATGTTATGACTTAATGTTGGTAAGAGCAACTGTAAATTACTGGAAGTGTAAAAAAACTGGAGGTGTTCAAGGCCAGGCTGGATGAGGCTTTGAGCAACCTGGGCTAGTGGGAGGTGTCCCTGCCCATGGCAGGGGGTTGGAACTGGATGATCTTTAAGGTCCCTTCCAACCCAAACCCTTCTGTGATTCTATGATTATGTTCAAGGATCCTCCTCCCATATCACTTAGACATTCAGGGGGTGTCACATTGCTCCTGGGGGCAATGCTACTTCCAGGGCATGACCTGGGTGATATCACATATACAGTGCAATAACTAAGGGCTATGTTTAACCACAGAGCAGTGATTTCTACCATCCGTGTATGTGCTGAGGACAGCATTGCCACAGGAGGAGAGCAGTGGGGTGACACACCAGAGTCACTTCTTGCTGCCGTCCTCCTGCACTGGTGATCGTAAACCACATTGGAACTGGGTTTAATGCCATCCTGGGACACACAGCCCAGGGGGGAAACAAAAAAAAATAATCAATTGGCACATATAATTCTATGTTTTGGGGGACCAATTTTGCACAGGAGGCATCAGCTGTGCTGGAGCTTTAGAAAACTCTTGGTCGGGGCTGAAGCTGCAGGCAAGCAGCTGTGTCTCGCAGCTCGCTGTGCCGTGACATGCCCATCCTTCGGTACCCTTTGGTCCAGCGTGAGTTATGGCATCTATAAACTGCTTATTTTATTGCTGAGGCTAATGAGCTCTGAGCCCTCTAGGTAGAGCCTTGTAATTACACGGCTTCTTGGGATGCTGATTTAGGAGTTGCACAGAGTCTCTCCTCTCACCAGCCACTGCCGTAGCGCCTTCACTGCCGAAGGTTGACCAAACCACCCAGGAGGGATGTCAGTATCATCAATCTCTCCCCTCTACCCCAAAAAAAAAAATTTCCCAAGTGACCCAGAGGACCTATCTGAACCATCAGAGACATGCTAGGAACCTGTTGGAGTGGTTGGTCCTTCCAGCACTCTTGTCACAGCAAAGAGAGAATGAATATTTCAGAATTCCCAGCTGTTGGAGCAGTGGGATTTTGGTGAGGAGCATTTATTTGGAAATCCTACAGTGACTTCTTTTACAAATATAGGCTCAGGATTTCCAGGGAAGGAGCTGTATTAGGAAAGATCTGGCGTACCCTAAATAATAATCATTAGTATTAGGATAATTATATTAATTACTGTAATTACAAGGAGGGCAAGACACTACAGGAATCACAGATGAATAGGGCGCTACACAGATGCCAAGCGTTACCGGGTTTTCCCTTCCTTTCTGCAGTCTGAAGGCAGCTGCATCGCTTGCAAAGCGGGAGGAAACAGGTAAAAAATGCTGCCAGAGCCTGGTAGGCAAAAAAAAAACCACACACACACACTTCTTCTGTACGCGTGTGTCAAGATCAGAACGACAGGTAAAAAATGCTGCCAGAGCCTGGTAGGCAAAAACTGACAAGGGAATCCAGCGTTATCTGGAACCATGGCAGGGGGTTGGAACTCAATGGTCTTCTAGAGAGGCTGAAAATCTTTGATAGGTTCACTCCAGGGGAAATAACTTTGGAGGATAAGAGGCATTGATGTGCACTGAGCAAAAGGCAAGCCGGGCGCACGCCGGCGTGGCAGCGGCTTGGAGCTGACATGCATTCTTTTCTTTCTTTCTCTCTTTTTTTTTTCTTTTTTTTTTTGCCTCGCTTCTTTTCCCTGGTCTCCCAGCGATGGTGAATGTTATGAAGAATCGAGTCGTGCCGGTGCCTCTGCAGAGTGGGGGAAGTGAAGAGCAAGAGATGGAGGGAAGGAGGGAGGGGGAATGTCAATATAAAAATCTGAAAGCAAACGTGGAGAATGACTGTGTTCCTAGTATGTGTGTGTGTATGTTCTGGTGGAGCCTCGGATAGAGCAGAGGAAATATTTTCAGTAATTTCCCCATGTTTGCGAAGAAGGAAAAGGTGGAGCCTCTTTTGTCAGGAAAATCTATTCTATTCTATTCTATTCTATTCTATTCTATTCTATTCTATTCTTTTCTAAAATCTTCAGCAATATTCTAGCCCTTTGGTAATTCAGCGGTCTAGCCTTGCATCTCTGGGAGTCAGATGCCGTTCCTGGCATACCCCAGCCCCAAAACCCAGTCCCAAATTCTGGCACAGTGCATTAAAGCCTGGCTTTGGGGCAGGTCTTTTCCCAGGCTGGATATCTTCACCGTGGTTGGGAGCTTGTGCAGGTTGAGGTCGGTGGGAAGCATGCTGCTAAGATGTGGTTCTCCCCTGGATGCTTTTATTCTGTTACACCCTAAGAGCTGTTTAGGGAAGCTGGCTGTTGTTCGTGGGTTATTTTGAGAGGGATTTTTCACAGCTAACTGCAGCTTGCCGAGAGGTAGGCGGTTATGTCTGAGCTGCTTTATAGCTGCAACTTTGCTTTATGGTGGGGAAAGAGAGATGGTTCCTTCTAGAGCACAATTCATCTCTCCCAGCTGGGCTGAGTTGCACCTGGGAAGTTCTTCTTTTTTCTCCATTGACTATAAAAGGCGTCTAGACAACTCGCTCAGATTTACGCATCCGAACGGATGACACATAAAGTTAGATGGATGAAACTCAGCCAGGCATCATTCTCTCCATTTCAAAAGCACGAAGGGTTTTTTCATCCTACTCTGTTTTTTTCTGTTCCTGGTGGGCAGAAAGGGCTGGAGAAAATGATGCTATGGGGATGCAGACACCATGGGGAAATGGCAAACCCTTTGGATGGAGGAGTGAGTAGGTACAGCATGCTGCTGTAGCCATCCAAAGAAGCTCCGTGAAATTGCTGCAACCCTTTCCTTTTTGTATGAACCCACACAACCCTGAACCTGCAAATGGACAAACAAATAAAATGGGGGAGAAACAAAGCAATGCTTGAATGTTACCTTTATTTTCAAACTCTTTTGTAACACTGTGGTATAAGCAACTCCAGGAGGGGGGTATTAATATATTTTATAGAATCATAGAATCATAGAATGGTTTGGGTGGGAAGGGACCTTAAAGATCATCCAGTTCCAACCCCCTGCCATGGGCAGGGACACCT
>NW_010108903.1:44197-46918 GCF_000699245.1 Pterocles gutturalis
CCCCCAACTCTCTCAGCCTGTCCTCACACGGGAGCTGCTCCAGCCTCGGACCATCTCCGCGGGCTCTTCTGGACTCACTCCAACAGGTCCATGTCTTTTTCATGCTGGGGGTCCCACAGCTGAACACAATACTCCAGGTTTTCATGGTCCTTGATTAAAAAAAGTTGAGAAACGCATGTGTAGGGCTCTCTGACAGCCTGTCCTGGGGCAGCTGCAGGTGGAGAGATGCAATCACTGTGCTCATCTCTGTATCAGAGCTGCTGCAAAATGTTGGGAATCGATCTTTGCTTGTGGAATTTTAAGCAATAACTGGTCACCTTACGTGAACGTATCCCACTGCTGCCACCAAGGTTGGTGCAGATGGATGCTGTGCCATGGTGAGCAGCACCAAGTCCTTTTGGGGGTGTTGATAACTCCCTACTCTAATGATGGGATTGCTGCTTGGAGACTCTACCCCAGGATGTATCAAGGTGATGGCAGCTGTCCTTGTTTTTTTTTTCCAAGCTAAGCAGGGTCACATTTGCTCTGTGAGCAGATAGGAGATGCCAAACACTGTGTGGATAACTTGTTCAGAAAATAGCTCTCCTCTCTCTGCATCATTTCTGAGCCACTGCCCTTAATAGAGTGCACCAAGAGGTGTGATGGGGGCAGAGCCTTTTGCAGGGATGAAATGAACTCAAAGCGATATGCCGTCATTACAGCCTCTCCTCACACTGGCCAGGACCCTAATCTCTCTCAGCTGGAGGCATTGCACCTTATCTTCTCTCTCTCAGTAGGCATGCCCTGAAAGGCAAGACAGCTTTGTTTAAATTCCTGCTTCGAATCCAATGAAGATGGTCCATGGATGCTCACATTTTTCTAACATCAGGGTGAGCAACCTTACCTAGCTGGGCAGGTATGGTTTCAAGGAAAGAGACTGGGCCTTTCTTTGTCAAATTTCCTTACAGATATTCAGAAATGAAAGGGAAAAATTTGTTGTGATCAATGTACACCTAGCTGGTTTCGGTTATTTCCAGTTCTTGGGGAGTTTGATAAGAATGAGTTTTGTTGAAATCTGCCGCAAACAATATTTCTTTGCATTTTACTGTATTCATTTCAGACATGGAGGTTAAAAAACTAATTTTTTTTTTTCCTGGGATCAGTCCTGACAGTATATCTGCAAATCCATCAGGTGGGAATTGTTGCTGTTGAAGAGAGCTGTGCAGATGTGCACCAACATTGTGGAGAGCATGGCCAGCCTCAGGACACCCAACCCCAAGGCACAAAGGTTCATTCAGAGCAGAGACCTGTGGCCTGGCTGAATTAACAAATGGGTCATGACTCAAAACATGTCTGAAACAATCTATGGGGGCGGGCAGACATAATAGGAGATGGCATTGAGTAACCTGTACCAAAGCAAAACCTCCTCCTTGCAGAGACTGGGAAGAGCACAATCCAAAAAAAAAAAAAAAAAAGGGGATTTGGGGGGGGTTTTTTTTGTTTTGTTTTGTTTTGGTTTTTTTGGTTTCTGGAATGTCTTTGCATGGTGTCATTAAGATTTTATCTGGCGTTCATGAATACACATCAGTGCCTTATTAGCTTCACTACACCGCTAGCTTGGCACGGGCAAACGGCACATGCAGAGAATGGAAAAGGGCATGAGATAGAGGGAAATACAGACTTCCCTTGGATGTAGATCCCCTAAGATGAGAGACAGCAGGGGCATCCATCCTGGTCATCTTTACCTGCTAGGGGCAGCTGAAAGAGATACACCCAGGGAGGAGAAAACCTGATTGTCCTTGAGATTCTCTGGAGTAGTATAAGACAGGTACTTGGGTTCACAACAGGCTAAAATACAGAGAAAGACCATTTCCAGGTCCAAGAGCCTCTGTCTTTTTAGTTCTCTGTTTTCTTGCAAGCACCAATTCCCAGGCAGACTGAAGGGTCTGGAGCTTACTCTCTATGATGTGTCCTCAAATCTACATTGCATCCTCAGCCAGAGCCTGGCTAAATTGATCCTCTGTAGTTTTCGTATGTAAGCCACCAGTTCTGCCAGAGATTTCCTGGCTTTACCAACCCCAGAAGGCTGAAGAAGGCAAATCATCGCTATTATTCATCGTATTGCAGGAATTTTCAGATGTGCCAAGCAGAATTGCCATTCCATCCTTCTGGGAGGTGTGCAAACACGACTGCCCTCCCTGCTCTCCAGCAGCTCATCATCCAAATGCACAAAAACTGTCTTTTGATCTACAGAGAGACTACAATGGAAGATGTGGCAGGAATTGCTCCTCCAGTTGACATAAACCAGTGTTTTAACTGGAAAACCATCTATCTTTTCTGCACCTCGTCCAGTCTCCTAAGATCTAGCATGATTACTCAGTCTGTGTCGCCAATTTATCGCTGTGAAGCTCTCATGAGGATAATGACCACTGGATTTAAGGCCAACTGGATGACCACAGAGGACCTTTGTCAAATGTCCCATCAACATGTTTTCCATCCTGGTTAAATACAGTGAACATCTTCACTGTCATTATAAAGGGAATTATAAGTATTAACTACTGGGATAGGTATCCAAAATAGCTACCTGTTTTTGAAATTACCGGAGATTTCAGTTCTACTGTAGCTTTGACTGTACTGGAGCAGAGGAGGTTTAGGCTGGATATTAGAAAAAAATTCTTCACTGAAAGAGTAATCAAGTACTGGAACAGGCTGGCCCGGGGCGGGGTGGCGGCAACAACCCCG
>NW_010108903.1:46930-62474 GCF_000699245.1 Pterocles gutturalis
TGGATGTGGTGCTTGGGGACATGGGTTAGTGGGTTGGGTGGTGTTGGGTTGATGTTTGGACTTGGTGATCCTTGAGGTCTTTTCCAACCTTAATGATTCTATGATTCTGTGATTCTTCTAAGTCAATCTGTTACTGTCCATGAGGTCTCTGCATGGCAGAAACCTTATCACAAGAACTTGTTAATTTGGCCAATCTGTCAGCAACATCTATGCGAGGATGGTGGTCTCCTCGTACCAGGGTGGTGGAGCTCCAGAAGGATATAAGGGGCTGAGTGGTGGTACCAGATATGTCCCAATTTCCTCAGCATGGCTAAATTGCTGGGATGTGAGTCTGCTGCTCCAGGGTTGGAGGAGCTCAAGCAGATCTGGGGGTTGCAGGTAATACAGCTCCTTTTGGGAAAGTGCCTGCAGCCTCAGAATTTGCAGGGAAGTCATTTGGAAGTGCATGAAACATGATTGGATCAAGAGTCAACTTGGAAGTCATGTTCCTTTCCCAGGAGACATTGTCCAGATTTAGAAAAAAAAAAAATATTAAAAAATCCTGCCTTGCCTTTGGAAAACTATCAAAACCTCAAATATCTTCCTGGATTGACTTCTTAAAACAGTGTGGGTTGAGTTATGTGAAACATTTCCTTCCAGCTATCGTAGAAGGAGGCAGGCTGGAGCTGGAAATGCCTTTCCCAATATCGCCCAGCAAAACTGTAGCTTCTGATTTCCTGACCCAGGAATACTGGAGGTCCTGGATTAATGCTCAGGAGTCCACGTGTCCTCTCTGGATGAGGGAAACCAATGTGCGTGCAGGCATGCTTTTAGCCTGATATCAGTTGCTGCCTGGAAGATGTGGGATTTGATCCAGAAAAATAGTTGGGCAAAAGTTATTTATAAGCAAACAATTCCCAGTGAGCGATTGCGCTGACCTTACGAACGCTGCGAGTGAACTTGTGGGCTCCTTCCCTCCCTCGGTGGAATTAGCTCCATGCAATGCTTTGCAGTCCATTTCTTGTGGTCTGGTTCTCTACATATTTTAGTGCATAAACATGCATTTAATGTCCCTTTTGAAATTATTTCACGCCCATAATTAAAACTCCGCATCATTCTAGGGCAACAACTGCATGAAAAATTATTGAAACCATTAAGATCAGCTTTTCTTTCAAAGACAAAAAAAAAAAAAAGTCATTGCTGGAATGTGTCTTTGTCGAATTAGACAGTCTCTGGGATGCCGCTGCCACTGGTGTGTTTTAATGCTGTAACGGAATTACAACCCACTGAGGTTTTCCAATGAGTTGTAATATTACATTTCCTACCACGTGGGGCCGAAGAGACCCAGCAACACCTGACTTGCTGGCTTCGGCTCCGAGCAGGGACTCATGTCCACAGGCTGCTTTCGGACATCAATTATGTTCCTACGTTTCCCTTAGAATTGCAATCGGATCTGGGACTCTTTCTCTCCAGTTTTCATCTTACCCAAGTGTAGCAATTATAACCCCTTGCTGTTCCTGATTTAACATGAAAAAGGTAACTTCAGGTTGGCACTGGATAGAGCAAGGGCTGCGTACTGATATGGAATAAATTTGGGGTGTTAGGTGATTTATTTTCACTTTTAAAATATTTTTTAGACATCACCTAGCACATCTCAGGTAAGCCTGCATGACATTTAACATGTTTGTGTTGGTATTTCCTATGAGTGGAACTGTTGTGGTTAAAGATGGGATTTAAAAAAAAAAAAAAAATGAGTCGTCCAAGCTGATTTCAGATGTGCACAATCCCAAATATCACTTTTGTAATTGCTAATTCTCTCCTGCACACTACAGAAATCCTCTCCATGGCATTGCGTGTAAATCTGGGACCACCCCTCCAGACCTATCCCTTGGGCAACGCTTTGGAAAGGAGTGGATGTCCCCATTGATATGCATTTCTAGGACACAGTGAGAGACCTGGTGGTCATTTCCCATCAAATCCCTCCAGCCACGCCAAAAATTGCCATGTATGTGAATTTATCCCGACTGCTCGCTCCCGGCGCTGCGGTTTGGTTTAATTACAGATGCTTCTGCTCCTTCTGAGCACAGATCCTAATTAGATGTAAGTGGCAAAGAAAGCGAGCGTAAGAGCCAACATGAGCTGCTGCTTGAGAAATATAGCCTGGAATAAAAGAAATTGGGGTCATCACCTGACTACACTTCTTTAATGCTGGCTGTTGATTAGCTCGTGTTTACCTGAGTGGTTACAGCTCCCGCCTCCGTGGGAGGTTTGCAGCTCCTCATCAACGACAGGCAGCAACAAGTGCCGGGCAGTGGGTATCTCCTGATGTGTTTATCCATTCACAGGTTTTAATTGTCTGGAGGAGCTTCAGGATTCTTGGTACTGGGAGAAATGGTGATGATTATAACATGCTCTTATATTACTGCAACACTATGGGGGAAACTGAGGCACAGCCAGGGTGAAGCATTAATAAGAGCAGAGCCTTAATCATGCAAATGTCTGTTTTGGGTACTATGCATTGTCGCCAGAATGACAGAGAGATGGTTTTGCTGCTCAGCTTAATCTAATTCCTTCATAGGACAGAGTAACGCAGAAATTTCTTTCACCTCCTGCAGCCACATAACTTGGTGGACATTTCAGCACAGGAGGGACATGGACGTGTTGGAGAGAGTCCAGAAGATGCCATGGAGATGGTCCGAGGGCTGGAGCACCTCCTGTCCGAGGACAGGCTGAGAGAGTTGGGGGTGTGCAGCCTGGAGAAGAGAAGGCTCCGGGGGGACCTTCCAGCACCTCGGCAGGAGGGGGTGGGGGGCTCTGGATCAGGGGGTGCAGGGACAGGACGAGGGGAACGGGTTTGAGCTGGAAGAGGGGAGATGGAGATGAGATCTTGGGAAGAAATGTTTTCCTGTGCGGGGGGTGAGGCAGTGGCCCAGGGTGCCCAGAGAAGCTGTGGATGCCCCATCCCTGGAGGGGTTCAAGGCCAGGCTGGATGAGGCTTTGAGCAACCTGGGCTAGTGGGAGGTGTCCCTGCCCATGGCAGGGGGTTGGAACTCAATGATCTTTAAGGTCTCTTCCAAACCAAGCCATTCGGTGATCCTGTGAACGCATCCTCTCTGGGCATGAAGACTCACATATCCAGGATCTGGTCCTGCTATGTGCATGCAGCATATCTATTGTGTGCAAGAACACTGGGTCAGGGACATGCCAGGGACATGCTATCATGTGCAAGACACAAGGCTACATCTAGGCTCCTTTGGCAGGCTGTTTCAGCAGACAGTGGTAGCAGAATGTCATATGAGTAAAAATCATCCTTGGTGACTCAAGCAGAACATCTTTGCATTCATCGCATGGACCATGAGCAAAGAGCAGCTCCTTTTCTCTGAGTGCATTATCTGAGTTATGGCATTGCAGGATAGGCTTTGATGACATGCTTTGGTTCCCCCCAGCAAAGCAGAAGCTTGCTGTGCTAAGAACAGCAAAAATGCAAGAAGTTTGTGATGGCTCAGGGACAAAGTAGAACATTCCAGGCAGGATGAGTAGGCAACTGGATGGGTAAATGGCTGGTTGAATGGTTGGATGCAGAGGGCAATGGGCAGGGATTGCATTCTGCCTGGAGGCTGGTGACCAGGGTCCCTGGCCCAGGATCCATCCTGTTTAACATCTTTATCAACGAGCTGGAGCAGATGGAGTCGAGCAAGCCATGGGGAGACAGGAGCTGTGTGTACACCACAGAGTGAGCCCTGGTACAGAAAGTCCTCAGTTGGCTCTGTCCGAGCTGGCATGTCTTCCAGCAGGGTCAGAGAAATTTAGGTTGGAAGGGGTTTCTGGAGGCTTCTAGTCCAAGCCCTGTTCAAAGCAGGGGCAACTCCAAAGTTAGATCAGGTTGCTCAGAGCCTTGTCCAGTCAAGTGTTGAAAGATTCCAATGATGGATATTCAATAACCTTTGGGCACCTGCCCAATGCTCAGGCACTCTGTGAAGATTTTTTTCTTTACACACAACTGGAGATTTCCTTATTGCATTTGTGTTGCTTCTTGTTCTTCCACTGTGGATACATGAAAAGAGATTAACTCTGTTTTCCCTGCAACTTCTCTTTGGATAGAGTGAGACAACAATTAGATCTGTCATTTGCCTTCTCTTCTTACAACGTCTTTCCCACTCTCCTGGTATGTTGTGTGCTCCAGCCCTTTACAGTTTTGGTAGCCCTCCATTAGACTTTCTCAATTTATTTGATATTTCTATTGCACTGGGGATTCAAAGCTAGGCACAGGACTCCAGGTGTTGCCTCAGAGTGCCCAGTAGAGGGAATAACCACTCTTCTTGACCAGCTGGCCATGTTCTTGCTAATTCAGCTCAGAACGTTCCTAGTTTTCAACAGCTGAAGGGCACACAGCTGATGTAGTTCACCTGGCTGTCCATCAGAAGCCAGGTCTTTTTTCTGCAGATCCCCCAGCCAGCCAGTTCCCAGCATGTCATGGTAAAAAGGGTTGTCCCAAATTCAGGATTTTGCATTTGTTTTTGTTGACCTTCAGGAAGTTCCTGTAGGCTCATTCCTCCAGCTTGTCAAGGTCCCTATAAAAGACGGGCCGGTCCTTCAGTTTGCCCCACCAATTTGGTGTCACCTTCAGACATGCTAGGTTGCTTTCTGTCCTGGTGTCCAGGCCACTGATGGACACAGTATTGACCCCTGAGGAACGCTGTATGTAATTAGACACTAATTAGTCTTAATCAAGGAGCCCAAAGGCTCAGTCAGTTTTTCAGCCACTTGCAGGTAGTTCAACCATCGCTTCCACATCTCCCATTTCTCTATGGAGAGGCTGTAGGAAACCCCAATTAAAGACCTTACTAAAGCAAGGAAAACAACGTGCCTTGCTCTCCCCTTGTCCACAGAACCAGTCAACCCATCACAGAAAACAATCGGGTTAGTCAGGCATGGTTTGCCCTTAGTAAATCTGTGCTAAATACTCCCAACCATCTTCTTGTCCTGTGCCTGGAGAAAAGGCTTCCTACTATAGTCAACCTGGAAGCTGCTCAAGGTCTGGAATTTCTCATTGGCAACCCATCGCCACCAGAAGACATGAGCTTGTGGAAGAAAGCGCTGATGCAGCCGTAAAGGAGTGACTCCATTCAGGACTTATCTAGGGTGTAGTTGTGACTCAAGAGACACCCGTGGCAGGGCTGGGGTCTTGATTCAAGACTTGATTCAAGTCTTCTTCTCCAAGTCTTGATTCAGCAGGCACCATTGGGCAGTGACTTTCTCTGATCACGACTTTCTCTGATCATGGCTTTCACTGAAGTCGACAAGCCTCCAGGGAGATGAGAATCCTCCTGAGAAGAACAGCTTGCAAGAGGAAAGCTTTGCTGAGAAACAGAGAACGAGCCAAGCTAACAAAGAATTAATTGCTACTAGCACAAAAAAACCACCCCCAAACAAACTCAAAAAGTCTGTTCATTCCAGTAGCTGAGGTTTGTGAACTGCCACAAGCTCAAGATAAGAATCACTGTTGCCTACAGACGTGGATGTTGTGTGGGTTTCTATCTGTGCAATAGTTGTAAGTTTAAAAAATTTATTGATTTTATAATTAAGGAGCTCTGCAATACATAAAGTTAAAAGGCATGCAAACATACACACAGAGACCACATAAAGATAAACAAACATTTAGATTTAACACGGCATAAGTGCAATAATCACCCGTAAATGTAGTAATCACCAACTGTTTAATATAGATCAGTAGCAAACAAAAGAATAGATGGGATGGAAATTATTATTTGTACTAGAGGAGCTGCAGAGGCTACAACCAAGATCACAGCTCTGTTGTGCCAGGCAGCACCCTCATCCATACACAATGAGAGGCAGCCCTTGATGCAAACAGTTCCAAAAACTAACTCCAAACTTGAGAAGGAGTGAAGGTAGAGCTACACTCCCATCTCAAGGTCACCAGCCTGCCAGAGCAAGGCTGAGCCCTCCTGATGCCCAGATCAATCTCCACCACACAACATAAGAATGAGATGAAACTGGCAGTTGGTTTTATTTCAGGCATATAATAAAATTGTCAGAAATTTATTCCTGGGCTCTTTTGGCAATGGTAAAAGTACTTTTCCAGTCTGTGACTTTGGGAGACCTGAGTTCATGGACTGCTCAGCTGCAGGGACACCAGTGCATGGGAGAGGCTCTCCATCTTCCCTTCAATGATTTTCTGCTCTTTAGAAATCACAAAATGTTCACTGAGCAGGAACTGTGAGCAAGGTGTCCCAGCAAGAAGCTCACAGGGTCGTTTTTCTTCCGCTACATCAGTCACAGGGGAGGATTCATCTCATTTAACTGGAGATGTTTATATTTAAGATACTCACCTCAGAGCAGGGAAAAAAAAAAATTTTTTTAGCCTTTTGAGGAATATTCAGACATTTTATTCGAGGCATGACAGCCCCTGTATATTGGTTGAGGGATGCTGCCTGAGCTGGGTGCCAGGGATGACCATCTTGGAGGTGTCCCAAACCCAAACCCTCTTTCTTCCCGGCTGCAGCAGGGAACTGGAGAGTGCTCTCCCACCTGCCAGGGGAGCATCACAAGAGACCACAGAAAGGATGGGGAGTAGGACAGACTTGGCCTTAGTCATCATCTTCTTCGTTTGACCCTTCTTTCTGCTGCATGGTCCATTCTCTCTGCAAGATGCTGCCTGTTGCATCTTTAGCATGGCTTTCATGGTTTCTCAAGCTCCTTGAAAATAATGGAAGATGGTATATCACCTTAAATTACTGCAGGATCTTAAAGCAGTAAGGGAAAAATGTGTTTTATTTCTCCTGTTGCCCACCCTCTGTACGTCTACTCTAGAGAGAGCTGTGATCCCAGGATGTGCAGAATGCAGAGTTTCATCTTGTCTAATTCCCCCAACTATAGACAGATTTTTCAGAAATAAAGACAACTCCTGTAGCTTTTTAATTAAATGTTAAAAGCCCTTGATTAAAGAGCCATAAATCACTGAGAGGTCTTTAAATTTCTCTAATGTCTTATGGCCTGGCATGTACCATTTGCAATTGCATGCTCATTTGGCTGAAATGGTAACAGACAGGTAGATCCAAATATTGGCCATCAGCCGTTTGATCTCCTATGAGGTAAAGGGTAATAGGGAAGGAGTGAAAGCAACACTTAAA
This sequence comes from Pterocles gutturalis, assembly GCF_000699245.1. NCBI lineage: Eukaryota > Metazoa > Chordata > Aves > Pterocliformes > Pteroclidae > Pterocles > Pterocles gutturalis. Next base: position 54,061 of record NW_010108903.1, read on the forward strand.
TCAGGCTAAAAAAAAATGTAGTGGCAGGAACCCCCCTGAGGATTAGGGCTTGTGTCCTGGAGGAAATGGTATTTCTTGTGCTGCCCTGCTTTCTTGTGTTGCTCAAAGCCTGATCCAGCCTGGCCTCGAACACCTCCAGGGATGGGGCATCCACAACTTCTCTGGGCAATGGCTGCCCACAGTCCTTTGTGGTCCAGACCTGCTGCCCTAGAGAAGATCCTTACTGAATTCTCTCTGCTGTGGTGCAGGAGTGAGCTCCTGTACGAAAGTGCTTCCAGTCCCAGCAAGTGCAGCTGACCCTGGGCTGGAGCAGAGAATGGACGCAGAGCATCCGGGGTAGGTTCATGTTCAACGAGGAACACACCTGAGGCTCCCCATGGTTTTTCCTCATTCAGCTAAGGCCCATCTGATGCTCTTTAACCTTTCCTGCTTATTTAGCCTACCATGAGTCTATTCCTGATATTCCGGGATGCAGGTGGGACATGGCCAAACAGGGTCCCAGAGAAGCTGTGTATGATCCATCCCTGGAGGGGTTCAAGACCAGGCTGGATGAGGCTTTGGGCAACCTGGGCTAGTGGGAGGTGTCCCTGCCCATGGCAGGGGGCTGGAGCTCGATGATCTTTAAGGTCCCTTCCAACCCAACCCATTCTGTGATCCTGTGAACGCATCCTCTCTGGGCATGAAGACTCACATATCCAGGATCTGGTCCTGCTATGTGCATGCAGCATATCTATTGTGTGCAAGAACACTGGGTCAGGGACATGCCAGGAAAACACTTACAAAATATAAACTTGTATTGGAAACCTGCCAAAAAACCTCCTGCCTGGTCTATCAGAGCGTGCAACACTGCTCGCTGAACGGATGAACAGGGCTCACCTCTTTCGCTGATCCTCTCCTGCAGGTGAATTTAATACAATGTCTCAAAATGTGGCAAGGAATTTAATTATTTGGAAATGATGTGAAGGAAGGGAGGGTCAAACCTACTGGATAATTTATTCATTACTAATATTTCCAGCGGCTGTAATTGAGGTGCTCTTTTAATTGTCCGAGCCATTCCAAAAAGCAGCTTTTCTAATAATGGTTTCGAAAGTAACTGTCATTCAGCTGGATAAACCTCTATCACAGTTGGCTTTTGACTGGTTGATGGTATCGCCCACTGCCTTGACTTTATTTTAGCTTATTAAAATTGATCCTAAATAAACCTGATATGCCCCAAATTATTTTCCTTCAATTAATTTGAATGCAATTTGTTCTCAGCTAGATTTGCTGCCATGTTGCATCTTGCAGTGCAAACACAAGTTTGTTGGGTCACTCTAATTAATTTGATTTTGTATCTCAGCCCTCCTACCCATCACCAGCACTAAATGGAATTATTTAGAAATAACAGAGATAATGCTGGCAAAATAATATGCCGTGACAGGACCAAGCTTTGCTTCTTTAGGAGCAAAAAATAAATAATACACAACACGTTGAGGTTTGATTAAATACTTCTACTTTGCCTCAGTGTTTGTCTTTCAGAGACAGCTCCAGATCAGACAAAACGCATCATTCCACTAATGTTATCTCTCTGTACATCTGAGTGGGGGTGCCCAGATAATAAAGGGTTACAACACACGTGGCTGGCTTACACCTCCAGTGGCTTTTATTTCTTTGGTGAGGATTTGCACAAAAGGTGTTAGGAGGTGGAGAGGGAAGTGGGGAGAGATACTGTTGACAAGTTTCTTGGGTGAGAAGTCAAATGGCTTCCAAGAAATGGAGTTGAGTAATTTGGGCACCCCAATGCAAGAAGGACGTTGAGCTGTTGGAGCAGGTCCAGAGGAGGCCATGAAGATGATCAGAGGACAGGCTGAGAGTTGGGGTTGTTCAGCCTGGAGAAGAGAAGGCTCCGGGGAGACTTTATAGCGGCCTTCCAGCTGAAAGGGGGCTACAGGAGAGCTGGGGAGGGGTTTTTCACAAGGGCATGCAGTGACATGGCAAGGGGTAATGGATTTAAATTGGAAGAGGAGAGATTTGGACCAGATATTAGAAATGTTTTCCTGTGAGGGTGGTGAGGCAGTGGCCCAGGGTGCCCAGAGAAGCTGTGGATGCCCCATCCCTGGAGGGGTTCAAGGCCAGGCTGGATGAGGCTTTGAGCAACCTGGGCTAGTGGGAGGTGTCCCTGCCCATGGCAGTGGGGTTGGAACTCGATGAACTCTAATGTTCTTTCCAACCCAAACCATTCTGTGATTCTATGAGTCTATGATTCTTGTGAAGTTGGGAGGGAGCAAACCTAGGAAGGTGTTTTTTTCCAGATGATTTTCATGGAACCTCGATTGCCTCTGGAGCTCATTGCCGAAGAAAGCAGAGAGATGGAGATCTCAGTGTAATGGTAAAACTAAATAAATATTGGTGATGGAAACATCCATAGGAGTAACATGGAAAGTACGAGGGTGTTCCCCTATAGAAGGGAAACCTCTTGTCGCAGATTTTGCTTATGGGAGGGTGGGTGGTAGCTCCAAGCATCCTCAGTGGATATACCCAAAGGCCAAATTTCCATCTTCACAGACCAGTATCCTGATCTGCTTGGAAATGTATATACTCTCAGAGGTGAAAGGACGACAAAAAAATTACTTTTAGAAGAAAAGAAGTTTTGAATTTGCATTCTTGAGGTGTTGCACCATCAGTTCAGAGCCCTGAAGCCCTCCAGTCCATACAGTCATTTTCACCACAGATGGGTCCACGCAGTGTAAGACGACAAGAAAGCAAATCAGTAGTGCTTTGTATAGGTCCTACAAGTAAACAAAGCGGAAAAGGCAGCTGTGCTGTTTTCATACATGTGTACATATATATACACTAAAGCTTTTAGGAAGGGCTGGTTGAATAAACCTCATTTCAGTGTTACAGAGAGGACATGCTCTTGAGAATATGGGAGCATCCGAAGGGATGCTGCACAAAGGACCCAGCAGCATTGTTCTGTCTCTAAACCCAGGGCACCGGAGTGACCATCCACTGACTATTTAACGAGTGATATTGTTCATTGGGGAAATGTCTTTCTCTTCCCTTTCCTGTTTCTTTTTCTTCGGTCACCCTGCTTTACTCCCCCCTTTTTCTGTCATTTCTCCTTCTGTTCTTCCTTTCCGATACCATGGTGATGAAGCTGACATATAAGAATAGCTATTCTTCGCTGGGGTTCCCGCAGCATCCCTAAATGAGCTTATGCTTCTCCCCCTCTCTGTCTCCCACGTTCACTAAGTGGGTAACTCTGCATGTGCTGCCAACCCCACACGCTCAAAAATACGGGCCAGCCTTCCCCCTTCTCCTTCCTTCCTACTTCTGTGCAATTGCCTTAAGAATCTTGAGTTGAAGAAAAAAAAAATCATAAATGTTGGGCTTGGCTTCCTTCTTTTTCTGTTTTTGCTTCTAACAAAACAAACCTTTTGCCACTGTGCTATCTACTGGTGCCCACTGCTGATTTGGGGCAATTTCAGCTACATTTGACAGGCAGAGAGATGGCCTTGTTCTTAAAAGTTCTGTGGAAGTAGGTGGCTGGGTGGATGCTCTCCAGGAAGGTTACATAGGAAGGAGGCTTTATAAATAACCCCAATTCAGAAGTAGCCCGGATTGACACCCGCGATTAGCTGCCAGATTTGGTCGGCTGTAAGGTATATTTTGCATTTCCTTTTCCCACTATCTGAGGGAGGCAATATTCCTGAAACACCTTTCCAGATTTTTTTACCAATTGCAAGGTAATTCCTAGGAAAATCCCTGCAGGACCAGCCGGGCTCCCATCCTCTCTCCCGCATTTGTGGTACCCACTGGAGCATCACCCAGGAGCTGCATCACAGCAGCAAGTCTGACCCAGGCTCTCAAATCCCAAATTAAAGCCTTGATCTCTGGATTAGGCCCTTCCCCTCTTTAGGCTGTCCTATTTTCTTTTGGATTTCCTCTGATCTGAGTGTTGCTTCTCCTTAGCTGAATCCAGCAGCCTCTTTCAATGCTGTGTGCCTCCAGTGTCAGCATCCCGCCTTCCCCTTTCCCCTCCCAGACCATCTCCAGCTCCTCCTGCACGTCCCTGGCTCTCTTTCCACCTATTTCTCCATCCCATCCTTCCATCTCCAAACCCTCCCCACTCTTTACCTCCCTCCCTGGTGCTCTCCAGCCCTCCTGAGCAGGGATTAATTGCTCTTCTCACTTGCATTGTCCTCCAAAAAAAAAAAAAAAAAAAAATTCTCTGACTCTGGTTGTATCTTATCACTCCACCTGCCCACTTCCAATATTATTCTCTTTTGCTCATCTCTTGTGGTTTGAAGTAGCCCCTCTCGGGCGTCCCCTCATTTAATTCGACAGCCCCAGCCTGTGTTTTATTTTCTCCTTATCATTATGACCTGACTGCTCCCCTGGCTCTCATTTCATCCTGCCTCCGTCCATCTGCCCCTCTTCTGCCGGCCGTCCCCCTTCTGTTTTGTTTGGACAAATGACAGCCTGGGTGTGACCGGCGGCGATAATGGTCGACAAATATTGGATGGGGGAAGGAGAAAAATTGTTCCTTGGGGACTTTTGAGGAGGAGGGCAGGCAGGGAGTGGAGGGATGGCTCCTGAGTTGGTGGGGAGACAAGGAGAGGGTGGATGGGGTGGGAAGATGTGCAGATGATGCTGTCAGCCTGAGAACATCATAAATCCCTTCTGGATGGACAGGGGATGTGGGAATGAGCATCCCTCTTGTCTCTGGGTCTGCTTGGAAGGACAGGCTCTAAGGACAGGCATGGTCACCTTGCTGGTGAGGAAGAGATGGGGAAGAATGGAGCAGGGGAGAGGGAGGAGAGAATGGGAAGGGAAGCCAGGGTCTTGAAATTAAAACAAAGAGGGGAAATTTGTGCTGAATAACACTGAAAATCTTCTGGAACTCAACTGGGGTTGGTGACCTAGTGTTGGAATACGGATGCTAACATGGACAGGACTATATACTGATGGGATGGAGCCCTGGGGATAAAGCCAGGGGAGGGAATGCTCGGGTCCTGCAGGTCTGTGCCTCCTGCCAGTTGCTGGGTGGGTTCCCTGGGACAGCGTGAAAGGGGATTTTGCTTCCTGAGCAAAACGTCCAAACAAGTGGTAAAAAAAAAATGAAGGCAAGCCTCACCTCTGGCATTGTCACTGCTAAAGGGGGAGAAGACAGGGAGACTTTAGATAATTGATGCAAATATTATTTAATAAATGTCCTACTAAGAAATCTACTGAAAAACCTACATCTGCAAGGACTGGTGAGGAAGTTAAGGGAGTTGCCAGAAGTTTTGCAGCAAATCAGTGGCGGAGGAGAAAGAAAGGGCACCTTGCACAGCTCTGCTCCGTGCCAGGACACCCCGGGTGTCCCAGACAAATCAAACTCCCAAAACTCCAAAGGTATTTGTGCTGAACAAAGCACAAATGGAAGATAGTTTGGATGGATCCTCTCAAGGGCTTTTTCTCCACCCATCATTAGAAATCGGTTGCAGAGAGGCTCTGGCCATAGGGGAAGGCAATGGCTGGTGACCAAGTGACACAATCCTGTTCTTCCCTGAGAACCTCTTCTTCTCTTGGAGGTTTTCTGATAGCATTTCTGTCTCATTTTATATCAATGTGAGCCTTCCCAAAGCTGGTAAAACTGCTAAAACCCCAGTATTACAACAACCCCAGCAGCCACCACCCAGACCAGAACCCTCCCTTAGGGGCAGAGCTCATCCCATCCCTCCCTAGCATGTTGAGAGTGACAACACAGAGCCCTGGACCAGCTTGGAAAACAGCTCACAATGAATTTTTCCACCTTCAAAAAGCATGATAAAGACATTCTTTGTCAGCAGCTGGGACAGCGACAGCTACCCAGGTGAGCCCAATATTCTTTCAGGTGTCAGCAGGGAGGGGAGCAAATTATTTAAACCTCCAACACCTGAAAGACTGGAGGGCAGAAAGGGGTGAAAAAGAGACCTGGAGGAAAAAGTTCATAAGGGAGCAGCCCTCTTTTTTGGGCTTTTTTTTTTTTCAGATTTCATCCAGTTTGGGGGATTTCCAGAGCTGTCACCAAGCGCGGTCGCTGCAGGTGGCGCTGCAATGTAGGTTTTTAGCGATTCCTGCGCTCGGCACAAGCCCGGAGCTGGTAACAAGCAGCTCTGGCTTTTAGCAACTTCAATACCAGGTTGCTTTAACAAACTTGTAAAATGGCGGGGGGAAAAGAAAAGAAAGAGGAAAAAGACCAAACTTCTTACAATCCTTCCTTTTTTTTTTCTTTTTAAAATTTTTTAAATTTTTTTTTAACAATTGGTTTTATTATTGCAGCAGTTGGGTCTTAAAGTGTACAGATGTGCATCCTTGGGAAAAAAAAATAGGTGTTTTCTATTCTTTGGGTGTTATTGGAAGTGATCCCTGTGTGTTTCTTGGATAACACGGCATGAAATGAAAGGATGCATGCGCTGTTCACCGCTGTCCTGCTCATCGGAAAGTGGGGAACCGCAAAGGGCTGCAGCGATGCTGTTGGCATCCAGTTCTTTATGAGCAAATGGGCGTTTTGGGGCAGAGAGTGGGGGAAAATCAGGCATGGGAAGTTGTTTGGATAGAGACAGCATGGTTTTGCCTTTTCTCAGATGATGCTGAGAGCAGCTTTGGTGCTGAGCCCCGGTGGGTTTTCCCCCAGGATTGGGGTGGTGGGGGTGTCCAGTGCCTCTCCGGAGGGACCCATGATCTCTGCTTTCACCACAGCTGGGGGGCAAAATATCCACTTGATGACAACAGGGTGATCCTGAGCCCTTCTTGTCCTTGGGCCCTTTTACTGCAGCTATTCCCAGGTCAGAGGAGGTCATTTGGGTTTTCCAGCCCTAACCCCTTTCCGCCCCCGCTGCCTGGTTCATGAAAAGGCCTAATAAATAAAGTCCCATTTGTCACTTGCTCCTTTATGAACCCAAACAGCACTGGGATATATTGACTCACGCTATTGTCTTAAGAAACAGAAAGAATTTGTATTAATTTCTTCCTCCCCACCAGATAGTGGGAAGTAACCTCGGCGTATCCAAATTATCCCTTTTTAGCAGAACAGCCTGGTTTTAAATGCAAGACCAAATTTCCCAGAGAATTTCATACTTTTTATTAAATGGAGCTTCAGGCCAGACTGGACATGAAATAATACCGTACTGCTCACAACAGCAGTGATCTTTAGATGGTATCACCCTGCCATTGTATCGCTCAGATTTCCGTCTCGCGCTTCCGTTGTCATTTTGCTGTGTTATTACTCTTCAGGCTTCGCATAGTATTCATTTCTCTGAATGAAAACAAATGACTCCTTGCAAGAGGCAGGAGATAAAGAATAATAAATACGTTTTATGCACTACCTTAAAAAAAAAAAAAAAAAGGGCTCAGAATCCCCATCCATCCATCAGGAAATGTAAACCAGAGCTCAGGCAAAACACACACACGCGCGCACAGGCACGCGCCGGGGAGATAAAAACTTGTTTTAAGGAAAACATGATATTGTTTAAAAATAAATATCTCCGAGGATGCAAATAGACAGCCCCCGGCCCCCGTGTTTTGTGGCATAAATTTAAGGTAATTAAAAATACAAAGCTGGGATTAAGCCTGATTTTCTATGAACGGTGGAGGCTGTGGGGAGGAGGGGGAGTCCTGCTGTGCTTGGTGCTGTACAACGTACCTCCTGAGAGGCAGTCCCTGCTTCTGATCGTGGTTATTGCTCTCCGGGAATGACGGGACCCCCTTTACCAGCCACCCCCTGCATCCCCACTGGATGCTTTCATCTCATACCGGGTAGGAGAAAGCTGCAGGATCACTCCCAGGGTTTTCCCCTCCCTGCCCTGATATGAGCATGGCCAACACCCCTGGAAGGGGAGGAGGTTCCCCCAAATTGCTTCCCCTTCACTTTCCCTCTATGAGGTGCCCATCCTCGCGGCGTCAGGGCTCTCTCGTCTCTACGGGGAGAAAACCCTGTTGCTACGTGCCGTTATCAAAACCCTGAGAGCATCGCTTTCCTTCCCACCATCTGCTGCCTGCTCCTGCTTTCGGCTCCAGCAGAACCCAGACGTTATCTGCAGAGAGGAGTTCAGGTCTCTGCAAGTGGGGGGGAATGAACTTGGAGAGTGGGGGTTCACTCCATGGGGCAGCCAGGCCGGCACCCTGCTGGACATGAAACTCAAGCAGTAAAGCGCTAATAGCTTTAAAAAAAAATACTATTATTCCTGCGGCTTCCAGGAATGAAATGAAGAGCCGGCGAGCAGAGCAGCTTCCAGCCGCTCTCTAGGATTATTGCTCACCCAAGCTGAGAGATTGATCTTCCTCCGAATCCGTGCTCGCTCTGATCCGCTCCTCTGTTCATCCTAACCGGAGGAGAGGGAAGGGGAAGGTAGATATTCTGGGAAGGGATTTTCTGGGGAGGTGATGGAGGAAACCAGCAAGGTGCGTTT
>NW_010108904.1:0-1726 GCF_000699245.1 Pterocles gutturalis
AGCTGTGGGCAGGCAGGCAGAGCCAGCAGCCTGGTAATTAAAGATTACTGAAAAACAAAGCAAATCTGCTGGTTTGCCACCAGAATCGCTGAGCCCAGAAAATGAGAAGTTATACACCGTGGTGTAACGGCACCTGGCTGCCTACAGTCAGAGTCTGGGGGCTGTGGAGCATCCCTGCTCCGTGTGTGCTGCTGTGGGCTTGCGTGGCATTTTCCTGTGGTACCTTGTCATCTCCATCACGTCTGGCTACAGAACAAACCACAGGATCTCTGCACGCAGATTTATGTGAAAGCCATTCACGTGCAGCAGGAGCTGGGGCACATCTCCTTTGTTTGCCCATTTGGTCAGGTCTTTGGAGGCACCTGTGTAAATGCACGAGCCACTGCTGATGCAGACTGGCTACCTTGGGCTGCATCGCTTGTGTCAGCTTTACATTAAAGCTTTCTTATCCAGATCAGGAACGGCTGCTCTGTTCTGAGGGTGATAACCTGGTCAAGTTGAAACACAGCAGAGCATCTTATACACTTTTACTACTGGCAGAGTATCTGTGAAAACAGGAAGGCACTGGGTGATTCCTTGCTTGGTCATGCAGTGGACTGGTTTTGTTTCGGCACAGCTGTTACAGCACAGGTACATTAGGGATGCTAGAAGGATGCATTTGTATGGAAGCAACAACAGAAGGGTGGAAGGATGGATGCAAGTCCCCTGTGTGTTCTGCCTTCTCAATTGCATCAGCCCATCCATGTTATGATCTGGCATTTAGCTCTTTATCACATCAGTTTCTGAGAAAATCAGTAACTTGTTTTGAGGAGGAAGATTTATTAGAGATGATTGTGCTATCTGCATGTTTTGAAATAAAAAAGGATCTGTAACCAGATACACATAACCCAAAAAAAGAAAACATAATTAGAAGGGAAAGATTAATAGGGACACGAGTCTGTAGAATTTCATTGTTAAGAGATCAATTTACTATGCCCTTGACTGCAAGTTAAATTAATACATGTAAAACTGCAACATGAAAAAAGAGATACCAGTGAGTGTCATAAATACAGCTTGCCTTTCTTTCCTAGTTATTTAGGGAGGATTGGGAACACTTGTGAAATCACGTTCATTAAAGCCCTGAATAGAGGCAACTAACCAATAACTGCAGTGGAAGCAACAAGGTTCCCCACTCGCCCGCCCTTTTGAAGAAGAGGGGGGAAATCACAGACGTCAATCAAGAAATACTGCAAAATAAAATGGACCCTCCTGGTAGCCGAGGCACCGCGCAGACCTGCGGGAAGGGTCTGTCAGTCCCCTCCCAGCCCCCGGCCCTGCAGCTCCGCCGCTGACCGGGGAGCGCATGGGGCTCCGCAGCCCGGCGCTTCCCTTCCTTCCCTTGCAAAATTGTCAGGCACAAATGGGCAGGAGGATATTGGCTGTGAGGGACGCGGAGGCTCCTCCCAGAGCTTGGATCCCGATATTTTTTTTGAGGATTTTCTCTTAACTCAGTTACAAACCTTGGTGGAGGAAACAAGTTGCTGCTGTAGAGGAGGCAGAAAGCGGCTCCGCCAGGAGAGCGCGGCCCCGCTGCCTCCCTCCCTCCCTCACCTTCCTGGGGCCACCTCGGATGCTTCGCCCCACTCGCGCAGGGGAGCTGGGCTGCCCGCCGGGGGGAACGCTCCTGCTCTGGATTTTACTGCTTCTGTGGAAACACGGGTTGTAAGGGAATGCGAGGAAAGACAAT
>NW_010108905.1:0-651 GCF_000699245.1 Pterocles gutturalis
TGCCCATGCGGGATGCAGCAGCTGAGGATCCGGGCGGCTGCACCAGCGAGGCCAGAACCAGGGGTGGTTTTGGGGTGAAACAACCGCTTTTAGGTGCCCCAAAAGCTGCTCTGGGAAAGCAGGAGCCCCCATTTTCTTTCAGCAGCTGCTCGTTGCAAAGCTCAGGGTCAAGGGGTTTGATTTAATCAGGATATTCCAGAAAGGAGCAGAAAGCTCCATCCCGCTAAAGGAACCTTTCCACGGGGCTCAGGTCCCTTTCCAGCCAGCACAAAGCCACAAATATTTCCCCAGCGCCCTTTTAAGACCATTTTTCCATCGGAAGATCAGGCTCCTTGTCTGTGCTCTGGAGATATTTAGCATCGCTATTTATAACTCGCTGGCGCTATTTATCCTCGTTTGCTGTCCCGAGAAAAGTCATGAAGACACGTTTGGTTCTTCAATGCTCTACGGCGCTGATGAGTTTGCAGCTGATGTTTCTGTTGTACCTCTCCTCCGGAGACCCCAGCGTGCGATGTCGGCTGCGGTCAGCCGTCCGCGCTGTGCGGCCAGTCGCTGCCCAGCTCCCTGTCCCCTGGAGGCTCTTTGCTCCCCCCGGGACCCCCAGGCTCGGTGGTACCCACGGGGGCGTGGGGCCGCTGCGCTGGGAGGGGG
>NW_010108906.1:0-232 GCF_000699245.1 Pterocles gutturalis
GGAGGGTTGTCTCGGGGATGATTTTTGGTTGGAACGGTTGGCCTGGGGGCAGTTGTGTCTGGGACGGTGGGAATGGGGGCACTTGTCACGGTGACGGTTGGCGTAGATGCAGATGTGTAGGCAATGGTTGGTATGGGGAGGGTTGTCTTGTCGATGGTTGTCTCAGTAACAGTTGACATGGGCATGGTTGGTGTAGGGACGGTTGGGGTGGGGGCCGTTGTCTCGGCGACGA
>NW_010108907.1:0-463 GCF_000699245.1 Pterocles gutturalis
GGCTTCTCAGTTCACTGGGGAAGTGGGGATAGCTTCCTGACCTCTGCAAGGATGCTTACTTCACATGATAGCTAAACCAACCGAGGCCTCTGCACACTTCAATTGCTAAGTCAGTAAAGTTGTATGATGATGCATCCCTAAAATGGAAACTGGCATGTTTCAAGCAGACTCATCACTACAGAAGTTTTTCATTCCACAATTAACTATGAATTTTTTACCATTAAGTGTAGGCACATTCAAACTTTTTCCTCTCAACAACTTCTGCTTTTATGTACCTCCAGCCATTAAAGTCTTGCTGTTCATGTAGCATAATATTTTCTTAAGCTGCTTAATGTCCTCATTTTCTGCTTGTTCACCATATGGGTATGTGCATTGCCATCCTGAAGTATACTCAGGTCACACTTTGTTCCATTCATAGCATTAGCCTCTATCCATTGCACTTATCCATATGTATAGAGTCCCT
>NW_010108908.1:0-7392 GCF_000699245.1 Pterocles gutturalis
AGCCCAGCCGCTGCTGCTGGAGCCCTACGAGGGCTTCCTGTCCCACGCAGCCTTCCCGTTCCAATCCCACTGGGATGAGCTTTGGGGTGTCCCATGCACGTGGCCGCCGGTGGCATCGTCCTCCGTGGAGAGGGACCATAGGTCTGGCTCTTCGGGTGCTCCGGAGGTACGAGGCAGAGGCATCAGGGCTCCGGGTAATTGTGTTTCCCCACCGTCGCGGCTTTTCTGGGGTGCTGTGGACATCCAGCTGGAATAATGGCAAGGAAATAACAGCGAGGAAATAGCGGCGAGGAAATGGAGCGAAGAAATAACAGCAAGGAAAGAGTAAATAACAGTGAAGAAATAGCAGCGAGGAAATAGCAGCGAGGAAAGAGTAGCAAGGAAATAACGATGAGGAAACAGAATCCAGGAAAGAGCAGCAAGGAAATAGTGGTAAGAAAACAGTGGCGAGGAAATAACAGCAAGGAAAGTGCGGCAAGGAAATAGTGGTGAGGAAATAGTGGCCAGGAAATAATAGCAACGAAATAGTGGTAAGGAAACAGCAGTAAGGAAATAGCGGCAAGGAAATAAAGGCAAGGAAACAGCACCCGAGGAAAGAGCATCCAAGGAAACAACAGCCAAGGAAAGCCTCAGCGGTTCCTCCATCACAACAAGAATTGAAAAATAATCGCGGGCGTCGTCGCCATCCCACTTACTCTAGGTCGGACTTGTTGAAGATCTCCTCCTCGTCCATGCTCTCCTCCTGGTACAGCTCAGCCATGGATTTTTCCTGCTGGGAATCAAGTGGTTGGTATATGTCTCTGAGCCACTGCGTCTTGGTTTTGCTCTGCTCCGCTCCGTGCGAGCCCTGGAAAGCGGGAAGGTTTCGGGGAGGGTGAGAATCGGCCGGCGGTGCGGCGTGTGGGGCAGAGCTGGCCCCTGCTCCCTGCCCTCACCTGCTCTTGAGCATCAGCCTTTTCCTTCCTCCATCCCGGTGGCAGGAGTTTTGGAAAGAACCTGGGGGGGCGGGAGGGGAAAGGATTAAAAGTGCAGGCAGCAGCACTGGCAGTTACGGGCAGGGAAGCTGCCCGCAGCAAGCTCGACGGGGGAAGCAGCTGCTGCAGGATTCAGGCAAGGGGCACTTACAGCGCTGCCAAAGAGCTGGATTTAGTGGGTTAAATGGAGGAAAAAAACAGGTTTTTTTGCATCATCTCCCCGGAATTCACTATTCCTGGTCCATAAGCAGAGGCTGGGCCACGGAGGGCTGCAGCGGGTGCCAGTGGGTGCCAGCACCCAGTGTCTATCTTGGGGTGACATTTCAGCTGACCCTGGGGAAGACAAGGAGCCCGGGGTTGGGGATGAGTCCTGATTTCGCCTGGATGTGAAAAGCATCCAGAGGGGACAGGAGTGAGCTCTTCACCAGCCTCTCTGGGGAAAAATAAGGCAGAGCTGGCACCAGGGAAGGGTTTTTCTGGGGCGCAGAGCAGAGAGGTGTCTCCTCGGGGGCGCAGGGACGTGGGACCACACGGGGGGCACAGGGCCAGCACATCCACCCCATCACCGGCGTGGAGAAGGGCTGTCGGGGCGGCTGGCTGGGTTTACGGTGGCTCCGTTTTTGGGGTCTCTTAAAAAACCTATGTGTTTTAAACACAGCCACACCAGGGACGGGTGAGTTTTTGGTGGCCATGTGGCTGCGGGGCTCGGGATGAAGCGCTGTTCAGAATAAAGACTTTGTGGCGCAGGGATTAATTACCATCTCAGTTGCGATTTACTGGTGCTTTGGGGTTGGGAAGCGGCTGCACGTTTTTGGGAGCAAATCTGGTGAAGGAGAGAGAGAGAGAGAGAGAGAGACTCGGAACATCAGGATTTTCTCATCATACTCCACAAAACAAGGGCGGCCAAAAGGTTCTTCCTCCAACCCAGCCCGTGATTTACCCATGCAAGGCTGTGCCAGCAGCCGTGTTTTTAGTAAGAGCCCATCCTCCCTTCCCAGCTCCCCGCTTTTCCCTGCCTCCGGAATGCCCTGAACTCCCAGACCTCTCCTAATCTCAGCGACGCTGATGTCTGCCTTCCTTATCTGCACAGCGTTTTGCACGCGCTCCCCTCCTGTTTAAGCCCAGCCTAAAACATGTAGGTAAGCTTTTAAAGAAATAAAAGCTTTTTTTTTTTTCTTTTTTTTTTTTTTTTTTCCCCTGGAGGAGAAGGGCCCCAAAGGGAGGCTGAAATTCCATAGGCACACTGGGTCCTCTCCCCTGCCTGTCCCTGTCGCAGAGCCGTGGCACCTTGGTTTTGGCAAGAGGGCAGGTAACGGGGGAATTTTGGGATAAACCTCAGGAAAGGGCTGGTGGGAGAGGCTGTGATGAGAAGGAGCCACGGCTCTGTTCAAGGTAGCTGTCAGGAAAGCTGCAAAGTGGAGCTGTGGATGGGTTGGGACGGATGCCAGGACAAGTTCCCCTCCCAGCAGGCTTGAACCCGTGCTGGGCTGTAGGTGTGGACGCCACGACAAGCTCCAAGGTTGGAAAAACATCTCCTGTGCTACCCAACACGTCCACGAGCATCCACAGCAGCACCCCGGGGTTGGAAAAACATCTCTTGTGCTACCCAACACATCCACGAGCATCCACAGCAGCACCCCGGGGCTCCGAAACTGTGCGGGGAGTGTGCGCTCCAGCTACGAGGCTTGGCTTGACTGACAGCTGTCTGTCAAATGAGTTATTGGCTTACCTCGACGAGACAAATCAGCATGAGGTTAATCACAATGATGTTATTGGCTTACCTTGATGAAATAAATCACCGTGAGATTAATCACGATGATGTTATTGGCTTACCTCCACGAGACAAACTGCCATGAGGTTAATTACGATGATGGCAGACACTGCGATCGCCAGCAGGGTCTTGTCACTGGAGGTGTCCTCTGGTTTCCACTGGGAGAAAAAAACCAGGAGGGGAGAGCGAGTTGCTCCTTCCATGTCCCCAGAAGGACACATCCAGCCATGCCCAGTATCTCTCCTACCTTCCCCACGGGTTCCCTGCCCTCCTCCTCAGCCCGGGCCATCGCTTTGGAAACATTCTGTTCCAGGAGACACTGGGTCAGGAGAGCAGAGGCTCCCTGGTCATCTTGCCTCTCGCTGAGCACTTTTACAAGCAGTCCCGTCTTGGAGACCATTTTTGCGCAGGCCAGCTGGAGCTGGGGCAGGCTGCAGTCCATCCTCAGGGCTCGCGCCACGTGGGCGATGAAGGTCCTCAGGGCTTCGTCGGGGACCAGCAGGTGCAGGTGACGGTTGAGCTTGGTTTCAAAGAGGTCTCCTTGAACCGATGCGTTGTCCAGGCTGTCAGAGCTACTTGGTTTATTGAGGGAACTGGATCCTTCCTTTGGGTGCTTTTCTGCAGTTTGAGGAATGGGTGGTGAATGCTCACCTAGAGAGGAACCCTCTTCTTCAGCCCTCTTCTTCTTCTTCACCACCTCTAGCATGGGGCTGTTGGTGCTGTTGTTAACCGAGACGTTATAGAAAAAGTGTTGGTTTGTGTTTAGTCCCTGTTCTGCTTTATTTTCTGTTGGTGTGGGCTCTTCCTTTGGATCCACGTTGCCAAATGTCTTGTAGAAAAGCTGATGACTTTTATTCAGATATGAGCTGTCCCCCTGCTTGTCATTTTTGTCAGTCCAACCGTTGTCCTGCCATGGAGATGGTGCTTCCTCTGCATCTTCTCCATCCTCCACATCTTCCATCCCTTGAGTTTTCTTGGTCTGTTCCACACCATCAGAGGAATTTTGAATCTTAAGAGACCCAGACAAATGAGACGTCTCTGCTGGGGGGAGCGAAAACGGACGTTTTGAAGGAGTTGTGGATATTTTGTGACGTGTGGAGGTGGAGATGTTATCAGTCGGGTTTAACCTGCCAGTTTCTTCCCAGGGGTTTAATCCTGCCTGGTTCAAACCCGAGTCATGCTGCTCTTGCACCCAGCCTGGGCTTGGCTCTCCTTCCACTGCTGGGATCTCCTGCACCTCATCGTTCAGGGGTGAGATGATATTTTTCACAGTCACAATGCTTTTAGCCTTGTACAGCTTCTTCAGCTCGGCCACTAGCGCCTTTGCTAGAAAATAGAGTTGCCTGATCTCGGTTTCACTGGTCCAGCCCATGTGCTGAATGCTGTGCAGCATCTGCACCAGCTCCTTACGGGTTTTGACTTCCTGCCTGGATAGGTGCTGAGGGGAATAGGAATTTATTTGGGAAATGTGATCAGGGTTACCGAGATCACTGTCAGAGTCGGTCAGGCTCACGACAACCTCAAGTGTTACGGTTTCCTGGTCTTCGAGCGAAGGCGTCTTGGGCTTGAGGTTCAACACCGTGCTGGCGTTGGGTTTTCTGGATTGTATCGCTTCCATTATTTCTGCTTGTGCCTCTGCCAGAGGATCTCTGTGAGCTGAAAAACACCGAGAGAACAGATCAGAGCCTCGGCATCATGAGCAGCTTTCTGACAAAAAAAAGGCTCACGCTGAGCAGCAGGGGCTCATCTTTAAGACAAGGGAGTGCGTAAACTGAACGGTGGATGTGTTACAGATGGGAAAAGTCTCGTTAAATCAATCAGATTATCTCCTCGGGGCAGGACAGAGAGATGGTTCTTTCCTGGTGTCTCCCAGGGCTCTGTTTGGATCAGTGGGAAACATCCCCTGAGGGACTGGGTTTGCTGGCAAGGAGTTTCCCACAGCTTGATGCAAGCCAGTGTTGAGTTGCTAAAATCACGATAAAGTTTTTAAACTCAGAGCGAGCCTGGAAAGCAGAACACCCAGAAACACGGTGTCTGTCCCTGGTCACTCATCCCAACCAGCCCTTCTCCCAGCCAGGAAAACCCGGGATATTTCCTGTTAAAACGCCTCTGCGTTGTCGTCTGCAACAATCTGAAATCAGAACGAGCCCCCAGATAACGGAGAGCTGTTGGATGCAGCTCCCATCACCCAGGCTTAGAAAAAGCAGAACACGTGGGGATTTGACCCCAAGTGATACAAACAACCCGGGAGAGCTCCTGCCCTGGCATGCAAAGAGCACACGCTGAGCCTGCAGAGCTGGGATAAGCCTGCAAGAGTCCTCCACCAAGGCTGCAAACACAACCTTATCTCTAATCCTGCTTTGCAGATAGCTTAATGCCAGAGGCAGGGTGACATGGTCAAGAATATTTACAGATTACAAAGGTATTTAGGTCTTTTTTTTTTTCCAAGTTAAAATGATAGGAAATTGGACACAGAAGAGTATCTGGCCCTCAAGGGCTTAGCAGCTTGTTTTCCCTCAACTTGCAACAAAGTTAGGCTCACTTAGCCACATCCAGTTTGAAAATGAGTTACTGGGGTCCTTGGAAACCTGACTGTATCTATTTGCATAAGTCCAGCTTGCCTCAGCTTTGAAGAGGATGATATTTACCCTGGGCAAAGATTGAGCATTGCTCATGCTGTGCAGGCTAACGAGAGAATAACGATGCCGGGTGTTCACCTAACACCCTGCAAAGGAGATGGGGGTTCCCCTCCTCGCTCCTACACATGGGGAGCAGGGCGGCAGGGAGACCGGACGATTTTCTGAGGTCACCCAGGCAAGTTTTGGAGCCAGACCCACTCCAACACACTGAGCATTACAGGAGGATTCTGTAGACCCTGCCCAGGGGCATCCATGCTCGGTTAAGGGTCTGGGGGCTGGATGATAGATTCAAGGTGCAGCTCAGTACGTGCCTCCTTGCCAGAGCAACACAAACATTGCCAAACCCTTTGGCCGTGTCTGGGACCTCTCCTGCTGCTGAGCTGTGACTAGCTAGGGTATGGTGGCACTGGAAAGGCTCAGGAGGTGGCCAGGGGAAATCTGGAAAGTTTAGGAGCAGCCAGTGCATTCCAGCGCTTGGGAACGATACTGGGCACGTGTGATTTCCTTGGCTGGATGCGCTGTGTGGATTGGAAGCTCGTGTGTTTGTTCAGCCCAGCGAGCTACTTCTTCTCAAGATAGCATTTGACACAGAAGATACGCACAATCGCTAGTAACTTTTCAACCCTTGTTTTTTCCAAGTCATGTGCACAAAGGAGGGAATTTTGGTGCCTGTCACTCCAGGAGCACAGTCCGAGGCCTCCCAGATCCCACCTGAGCTGCCCACACTGGCCTTTGGGCTCATCTAAAGGCCTTGCACGGACAAAACTCTTCTAGCTGTGCTCAGTCTGCCCAGATTTTGTGTCCCTGGGTCCGTCCAGGAGCCACTGGGCTGGACTGATGCCATTGGGGTGGCCAGCACTGTCTGGGAACCCACACAAAATGGGGCCATGCTACAGCATCTCCTAAAGCTGGAGATTTTTCAAACCGGGATGATTTGGTGTCTGCATCAACATCACGGGGAAGCCTACCGCACTGGGGATCACCGGTGGTGCACAGGGTCTCACACTGGAACTCGATGGTCCTGCACAGGGTTTCGATGGTGTTTCCCTCCTGGCAGAGGCAGCACGCCGTGTCACCAGGCAGTTTGCTAAAGACAAAAGGTTACTGGAGAAAAACCCAGCAGCTCAATCCACGTCTCTGAGTCCAACTCAGGTAACACACAGATAATGCATCACGGTTTTTCTTGTATTTCTTCTACAGCTCTGGAAAACTTCCCACCCCAGAATTCTGATGGACAAGTATGTTCTCCAAATTTCTAAGAGAGGTTTCAAACAGAAGATAGGTTTCTCCATTGGCATCAAAATGTTAGATTTTACCTTTGAAAATGTAACTAGTCTGAAAATGCAGATTGAAACAGAAATGCACAGCACCTTGATTTAAAACTTTTCATTGAAATACCTGGAAAATGCCATCTAAAAGGTGAAATTCTGTCTCTTAGCAGGTGAGTTTGGGAGGTTCTCAAAAGGAAAAAGCAAACTCTAAGCTTATGGTGGTTATTCTGACTGAGTGGTGAGCTGGTTTGTTCCCCAAGCAGACCCCTTGTTTCAGCAATTACAATCTGCTGGTGACTGGGATGTGGTCCCCACATACTCACAGCGTTTCCAAGTGGACTGTTGTCAGGAGGAGCGTGAGCAACGTCTGCTGAGTCACTGGCGTTGCACCCAGGTCTCTGCAAGGATTTGAAAAACCACATCAAATTTTCAGGTGGTATTACCCACTCTGAGAACAAGCCCAGGTCCCTGATGATTGTGGTGGTGTTTGCAAGGGATCCACTTCTGCCTAATCAAACAGAAATAATTCAAAACCCTGTTGTCCTTCTGCTTTGATAGAAAGAAGGCTCCGGGGAGACCTTCCAGCACCTCCCAGTGCTGAAAGGGGGCTCCAGGAGAGCTGGGGGGGCTCTGGATCAGGGGGTGCAGGGACAGGACGGGGGGTGAGGGTTTGAAGCTGGAAGAGGGGAGATGGAGATGAGATGTGAGGAAGAAATGTTTTCCTGTGCGGGGTGTGA
>NW_010108908.1:7467-12202 GCF_000699245.1 Pterocles gutturalis
TTGGGCAACCTGGGCTGGTGGGAGGTGTCCCTGCCCATGGCAGGGGGTGGCACTGGGTGGGCTTTAAGGTCCCTTCCCACCCAAGCCCTTCTGTGATTCTATGAAAAATGAGTCAATACTTACAGATATTTGACTGAAGGCAGCTCGAAGAATGAGGCATCAGCAATAGTGGACAGGGGGTTATGGCTGAGGATCCTGCAAAAAAACCCCACACCCCTGTGAGCGGGTGATGGGAAGGATGCGAGCTGTGTGGGCAGGAGCACGTGAGGTACACAGACCCACGAGTTGGGAAAGCCAAGATCAACCAGCCCTATGCAGCAGGCACTGGAGAAATGGGAGATGGTGAAACACTTGCTGTAGAGTGAAAAAAACCCCAGTGGTTCCTGAGCTGTATAAACAGATAAATCAAAGTGAATTCCCACTAGGTCATTGCAAAGTATTTCTATGATCAAGGAGTTTCTCCTCTTTGCCAGGCTTTATATTTCTACCCTTTGAATATCAGAGAGGCCCAAAGAGAGTTGTGTCTGTTGGATCCAATGTGGATTTACACCGAAATCCCCTTTCCAGGCTCCTCTCTACTGTGCGAGTGGTGTAAAGAGGTTTATGGTCAATAAGGATCCAGCTGGCTTTTATGGATGGCAGATGTGCATTTGGCTGAACAATTTTTCCTCAAACCTCCCCAAAGAATTTCCTTTCAAGTCGAGAACAAACATAGGAAATTTCAGCCTGGAGATAAAAAAAAAATCGTCTCAGTGTTGTGCGTGTGAGGAAGGGCCTGGGATGAAGGTTAGAGGCAGGACCAGATGCTGAGGGGCTGATTCACAAAATCCATCAGGTCCTGATTATCTCCAGCTAAAAAAGCAAAAGCCCAGAAGTGCTTCTTCTGCAAAGCACAACATCTCTTTCTTTCCTCCTCAGCTCACACCTTCACTTTGCTTCTCTTGACCGGGACTTTGATGTTATTTTGGAGTCTTACTGTCCATCTTTTCTTACATTTCCACTGTCTAGAAACTTCTCCTCTATTCCTGCATCCAGCCAGGCAAAGCTGTGGCCTTATCCTATGGGAATTATCATTCATTATTTATTCTGCTGCTGTATTTGGTGAGAAGTATCACACTTCTCAGGTTAGCAGGAAGACTGCAGGCTTTTCCACTTGCATATGAACCCTCGGTGGGCAAAATGCCCTGGCTTCCCAACTTATTTCAGGTCTAGATGGAAACAGCAAGCCTATCCCTGGAAAGGTTTCTCGATAGAACCAACTATGGATTAAGTCACATCTTCTCAAGACACCAAAAGAACAAAGTTTCCTTTTTAGGGATGTTCTTGACACCCTTTTCTTTTAAATGCAAATATGAAAAGGGATTTTTTGGGCTAGAAATCTGGGTCACATCCCATACCCCTCATCACCCTGCCTCATTCTCCTTTCCCACAGCGTTTCTTTCTTATCCATCCCCCTGGGCTCCCACCGCTGCTGTCTGGACGTGATGCTGGTTGAAGGAAGCCACGGGGAAGATGGGCAGGCCAGGAGAAAGCAGCTTTCAGGCTGCAGACTCGTGGTGGACCCTGGATGACATCTCTAGTAGGATTCAGTTCTTTACAGAGAGCAAACCTGCTCTTCCCCACTGCCACTGCAGAGTCCTGCTCCGATCTACCTTCAGACCTTGTGACACTTACAGCTTCTGTAAAAACTGCATCCCGTGCCATGCCTGGAAAGTGCCGTTCCGGATCTGCGTGATGAGATTTCTCTCAAGGTTTCTGGGGAAAAAAAGAAAATGACAGAAATGAATTGGGGCTGTCCTACAGGATGCTGGCGTGAAGCAGTATTGATTTGTAGGAAATATGTAAATCCCAGGTAGAATAGGGAGGAAACTGCTGTTTTATCTTTTTTTTTTTTTTTTTTTAACCTGTCAAGGAGAGGAAATGAAGCGCACATGTGCTTCATCTATTTCTGTTCCAGGATACAGCCAGCCTTCAAGAAATGGCTTCTCTGATGGCTGCGTTTGGACAACCCCGCTCTGATCTCTCATCCTGTTGCGGGTCACCCAGCCATCTGCATCGATCTCTTCTCGCTCAGTTAGTCTTTTAGCAGGAGAAATTTAGTCACGGTTCTAAAAATAACGGGAGTATTTTCTAGCACAAAAAAAAAAAAAGGTTATAAATGCAAACAGACTTCACAAAATACATTAGAAAGAAACTTTTACAACTCACATAAGCTCCAAAAAGGGAAGTGGCTCAAAAGCATGTTCCTCAAGCGACAGGATTTTATTGCCAGATAAATCTCTGTTAAAATTAGAACATGAAACATTAATTACATTTGCACTGTCATGTTTACTTTCATTTGCTTTGACACGGGCAGCATATACGTTACACGGCTCCGATTTCACGCAGTGTTTATCTCTGATACAAGCTCGTGGTGGTGTGTAACCTGTGATAACCCTCCCAACCGGAGGTAGCTTTCATCTCCGTGATTTTTTTTTTTCCTAGCTCTGATCCCACCAGAATTATTTTTGGCCTGATAACAAAAAAAAAAAAAAATTCTTTAGGTAGGCAAGAGTTTAGCAGCTGAGGAAGCATTTGCATGGACCACAGCGATTTGTGAGCCTCTGGATGTGCCCCAGAGATGCAACCTGTGTGATGAAAATGGCTCTTTTTCTCTTCATCCCTCTTAATCCCATTTTTTGGTGAAAAAGTTGTATTAAAGGGACCCTATTAAAGATGCAAAATCAAGATCATGGAGCTCTGGAAAGGGCACAATGAAGGGGGAACCTAACATCCACTCTCCTGCACAGCTCTGCCGCTGCGGGATTCACCTGCCCAAGCTTTAGAAATCAAAAGGTTCCTTGCCTCAGCCTGAATTAGCTGCCCGGACTTGTTCTGTAGCAAACAACGAGAGAGAAATATTTCTGGGGAGTGATTCATCCCCTCCTCATACAGGTTCCCAAGATCGTTGGGGTGAATGGGAAGTGCCTGTTCCTCTCCATGGCAAATAAAAGAGATCCTGAACAATCAGCTTAATCCTAGGCAATTATTAGGCATCTAAAATTAGAGATGAATGCACAAGGCTTGTTCTGCAGGAGATGGCCTCGCTACTGGAAAGGGTGTTCAGGGAGAGCATCAGGAGCGACCACAGCTCTCGCCTGCAGGGTCTGGACCTCCCAGGGAGGCAGCCGGGTGGTGGGAGGATGCTCTTTGCACGTGCAATCTCATCAGTGCTTTCGGTTTTCAGCTTTGTGGAAGGGGAGCGTGCCTGGAAGGCTGTTTTCCCTGGCCTGACTCATTTAGCCTGCAACCCACATCCTGCAGGACATGCTTTCTGCTTTTAAATTCTTGGAGCCTGATTTTCTATGATGTAGGGCACACGTACCTGCTAAAAGGAGACAGGGAGTGTGTGCAATTGGCCCCAGCGCTGGCCCTGCCTTGTTTTCCACCATTCCCCAGCACTGAGACAAGGCTTAAACACAGCCTTAAGGTTGGCTTACTGCAGGAGCAGCTCCAGAAAGGCCAAGACCACCCTGGACTTGTCTCCTTCCAAGCCAACGTGCATGGTAGAAAATACAAAACCTCCCCTTCTGAGGGAAAAATGCAAGCATGTAAGGGTCACACTCAATAAATGACACTACAAACGCAAAAGGTGATGGAGCAGGGATTTTGGGACACCTCTGTCCTCATTTCAGCTACTCTAATAACAGAGGAGTGGGACCCAAAATGTGACCTTTAGGAGCCAGCTCCAAGCTGGGGCTTCCCTTGCTGCCAGCTTTTTCACATGAGTAGTATTTTTCTCTTTGACACGAGGTTTGTGCTGAGAAATGAGTGTACCCGTGTCTCCTCTGAGGCTCAGGAAATCTGGACTCTGGACACAAGAGCTCTGAGCCTCCACGGAGGGATTGATTTCTGCCTTTTAGCCTTTAGGATAAGACAAGAGAGTGTGACTGCAGCCAAGCCAAGGATAGAGAACAGAGCAAGATCACACTTCCTTTGCCTACACCGCACAGGAAACCCTAAAATATGTAAAAAAATGAACTTCAAGGAGAAAAAACCCTAATGCTCCTCTGCTCCCTTCCAGACGGTGTTAGAGACAGCGCTTGTTGCAATTTCACATGACATTGTGGGGACATAGATGCACATTTGTTTATCCTCCAAAAAGAGGGGGGACTCATCTGGGTATGGCCCTGATTTATTTTTAATAGAAAAAAAACTGTGCTAGCTTTGAGGTTAGCCCTGCTTGGAGCTGGAGATTGAAGCAGAGACCTCCTATCACCCGGGATTTCAGCACAGGAAGGGGTACCTGCCCCTTCCACCTGTGATAGTCTCTGGAGAGGCTCCCAAGAGTGATCAGCCATCTGAGGCTCTGCCTTCACCGCAGTGGAGGTCTTTCCACCCAAACCCTAGCAGAAGCATGCGTTTTGCCTTGCTCTAGGTGGTCCTGACCCCAAAAATATTGGTCCTTACCCCCAAAATCTTGTTTCTCAGCTAAACAGAGCCAGAAGCAATCACACAGTGCTTTGGGAGGTCACCATTAGCTTGGAGTTGACTCCAAGTCATCCAATATCTGTGGGAAAGGGCAGCAGCCTCCTCCTCTGGGTTGGATTTGGGGAAATGAAAGCTGCAATGTGCACCTCCAAGGAATCCTCCCACCAGGCACTATTGCAGCACCCAGCCACCCTGCTCTGCTTGGGCTGGAGCCTGAAATGGAGGAGGAACATAGCACGGGGTGGCTCCGAGGGAGGGTGACGGT
>NW_010108908.1:12224-12882 GCF_000699245.1 Pterocles gutturalis
CAGCCCCTCCAGCGAATGCCTCTTCACCGCCTGCAGAGAGTTGTTTCGAAGGACTCTGGAATGAGACAACAAACCACTTACTGCTCCGCCAGCAGCTCTCCAGGAGGAGATGGGATTTTTAGGAGAAAATACCCCGCAGCAGCCTTCCTAAAACACCTCCTTGAGTCACTGTGGGGATTATCAACCACTCGTTGTAGGAGCAGGCACTTGCCCCTGGGCTGCTGAAGCTGAGTGTAGCCTGACCATGGATTAAACAGGCACAGGGATGGTCCCAGAGGACGGAAGGGACACAGCTCTCGGCATTTCTTGCCATCCCAGGATTGCCATCCCAGGAAGCCCTGGGGATTCCCACCCCTCCTTGCTGAGCAGCGCAGCTTTGAATTCAGATGGAAGCGGCTTGTGTGGGTGCTCATCATTCCCTTGGCTCAAAAAAGCAGAGCAAAAGGCTCGAAAATACCCGAGCTCCTGATGTTTTAAATGCTAGAGGACACTTACAAGTACTCAGCCCACGGATATTCCCTCCACGTTTGTTTTTCGATGGAAGAAATTGAGTTGCCAGTGAAATTTCTGCAAAGAAACAACAGACACTGTCACTCCTCAGGAAAAACCCTTCCCCTGAAAATTGCGCTGCTGAGGTGAAAGCAGAGTTTGCCTGGCG
>NW_010108909.1:0-2000 GCF_000699245.1 Pterocles gutturalis
GCTCAGGTAGCGGTCGATGACCAGGTTGCCGTTGGTGTCGTGGGCAGAGTTGTAGTTGGTCACCACGCGGCTGGGGACCCCCAGGCACCGCATGACTGCGGGAGGCAGAGCGGGGTGAGGGGGGGGTCTCGTTGTCAGGGTCCCGTGTTTGCACAGCTCCTGCCCTGGGGGGTCCTGGGTGTGCACAGCCCCAGGGTTTGCACAGCTCCCATCCTACACACCCTGCGTTTGCACGGCTCTGGGGTTGCATAGGTCCCATCCCATGCACCCCCTCTTTTGCACCTCGGGTTTGAGCAGCCCCAAGTTTGCACAGCTCCCATCTGATGCACCCCAGGTTTGCACAGCTCCCGCCCCATGCACCCCGGGTTTGCACAGCTCCCATCCCATGTACCCCCATTTTGCCCAGGTCCCATCCCATGCACCCCAGGTTTGCACAGCTCTGGGTTTGCACAGCTCCCATCCCATGTACCCCCATTTTGCACAGCTCCTGCTTTTCCCTTCCCCCCCAAATTGGGGCCCAGGGTTTGCTCCCCAGGATGAGGTGGGTCCTGCAGCCACCGTGAGCCCCGGCGTGCCATGGGCGAGCTGGGTGGCACAGAGCACTGCCAGTCTGTCGGGTTTTGATACCGCAGCAGGAAAAAGGCAGAGAAGCGGCTGCAAGCGGTTCGGAGGGCAGCAGCACGCTGCAGCCGCTCATTTAATCTCTCGCTGCCTTTTACCGCGAGCGGAGCTCCCTGGGGAACGGGGAGGTAGTTATAGCGCTTCAAAGGAAAGCGAGAAACTTCTGAGCAGCGCAGAAAATCCACTTTAGTTTTCTGCTGTTTCTCTCTGGAAAGGGTCTCGTCTGCCTGCGATACATAAACGCACGTGCCGCACTCCCAGCGAGCCAGGCGGGGTTCTCAGCGAGCGTGCAAAGCCCGGGTGCCCTTTGCAAACCGGAGCACACCTCTCATTTTTTTCATCTCTTTTTGCCCCAGCTCGACTGCCTCGGTGGCAGTGGAATTATTTTGATCTTGGCGGATTCACGACTTCATTGCAAACTTGACCTTACAGCCCATCCCGAATGGAAAAGCCCTTTTCTCGCATTTTTTTTCCCCTCTGTTTCCTTACAAATTAAAATAATTGCTCATCAATCTTCATGAACTGATTGTAAGTTCCCTCCTGCTGGGCAGAGGGCAGGGACCAGGGGTGGGAGATGGAGGGGGGGACACACACGGGTGACCCCATCCTGCGGGAAGACGGGAGCCGTCCGCTCTCACCGGTACACGCCACGGCCGCGAACACCCAGCACTGGCCATACTTGACTGGCTGACAGCCAAACTTCTTCCACCTCTTGAGAATATCCACGCTCCCGATCCAGGACATGGGGCTCATCCCCTCCTCGTAATGGTTCTCCCACCGCCCCGCCAGCACCCCCCGGTCCTCGTCGTTACAATTTACCTGCAAAAAAGGGGCTGTGATGGAGGGATGGCCAAGCAGGGAGGGGCAGGAGTAGGATGGTGAGCTTGCCGGGATGCAGGCGGACGCGGTGCGTTGGGGATGTGCTGGGAAACTGGTGTAACTGGGAGGGGGACTGGGAAATGGGACTCACCATAGCGCTCACCACCCTGCCGATGTAGACGGGGTCGTTGCGGCGGGAGCAATCCCGGTGCTGGTCCCTCAGGAATTTGGGGTTTGTGTCCAGCAGCTTCAGGCAGATGGGCAAGATGTCGTCCTCGAACTGGTGCAGAGTGGGGACAAACGGTGTGTGAGGTTCCCCACGGGGGGTCTCCTGCTGCTGTCCCCCCTCCCTGGCTCACGATGTCCCCAGGGCTGCTGGCACACGGCGGGGAACACATCCCCAGGGTCCCCTCCCCAAGCCAGGATCCAGTGAGTGACTTTCCTGACTTTGTGCCACCGCAACGAGGGGTCAGCGGAGGCTCAGCTGCAGAGCCCAGGGTTGAGCTCCCACCCTCGCACCGCGGCCGCATCCTGCTTCCGACAGCACCGCTGTGCCGGGG
>NW_010108910.1:0-5414 GCF_000699245.1 Pterocles gutturalis
GAGAGCTGGGAACGTTCAGCCTGGAGAAGGGGACATTATTAATCCCAGAATCACAGAATCATTAAGGTTGGAAAAGACCTCAAGGATCATCAAGTCCAACCATCAACCCAACACCACCCAACTCGCTAACCCATGTCCCCAAGCACCACATCTACACGTTTCTTGAACCCCTCCAGGGATGGTGACTCCACCACTGCCCTGGGCAGCCTGTTCCAATGCCTCAGCACTCTTGCAGTGAAGAAATTTTTTCTGATATCCAGCCTAAACCTCCCCTGGTGCAACTTGAGGCCGTTTCCTCTTGTCCTATGTCTATAAATACCTGAGGGCACAAACAGGACAGAGCCAGACGCTTCTTGGTGATGGTCAGTGACAGGAGGCCATGGGCACAAACTGAAAAACTTGAACCTTCCTCTGAACATAAGAAAACATTTATTTATTTTTTCCTGTGATGGTGGCCAAGCACAGGGACAGGTTGCCCACAGAGGTTGTGGTGTCTCCATCACTGGAGATATTCAAAACCCAGCTGAACAAAGTCCTGGGCAACCAGCTCCTGCTGACCCTGCCTGAGCTGGGGGCTGGCCTGGATGATCTCCCAAGGTCCCTGCCAACCTTGGCGATTTAGTGATTCCCATCACCGGTAGTCGTGGTATGTGCCATTGACAAATCCCAGTTACACAGTGGGAGCCCCTCTGCTTGGCCAGCTGTGG
Source organism: Pterocles gutturalis (assembly GCF_000699245.1). Taxonomy (NCBI): domain Eukaryota; kingdom Metazoa; phylum Chordata; class Aves; order Pterocliformes; family Pteroclidae; genus Pterocles; species Pterocles gutturalis. Next base: position 708 of record NW_010108910.1, read on the forward strand.
TGAGGTTCCTGGTTTTGTTCCTTCTGGGACGTGAGCCAAGCCGGGGTGTCCCAGCACTCACTGATGCACAGACATCCCTGGGGCACCCCCAGTCCCTGTGGCTGTGGGGAGGGCAAGGGGACCCCCAGCCCTTGAGACTAGAGAAGGGGGCCATGGGTGGGGGTGGACGGTGTGGGGGAAGGAGGGCGGCTGCTCAGGGAAGTGCAGAGCAGGTCGGTGGGCTCTGCGGTGGGCAGAGGTGGGGCAGGCTGGTGCCTTTGGCCCCGGTGGGAATTTGTTGGTTTAGGCCCCTGGCACACGCAGCCACCCCAGCGGGTCTGGGCAGGACAGATGGACCCAAGGCTGGACGGGCTGTCGGTGATGGGCTGGATACTGCCACCTGAGCCGGACGGACCCTGCTGCAGGCACTGCCGCACCGCCGACCACCACTTGCTGGCCGAGCGCAGGGAGCAGCAGGATGGGGCTGCCTGGCAGAGTGTCAGTCCCTCCAGAGTCAGGAAAACCTCAAAGAGGAAATAAATGTGAAAAAAATAAACCACAGGAACAGACAGATGAAAGCTAAGAAGTTTCATAAAGTATTGTGTGTTGTGCAAGCCCCAGTCGCCCTCCTCCAGCCCTCCCGTGCCCTGTCGGGCTGTGATGGCATCGAGTGCGTGGTGTGAAAAGGGAGAAAGCCCAGAGCTGGGCTGCACTGCTCAGAGACGCCTCACACCCTGGGCGCAGAGACCTGGTTACCTCCAAGGGCGTGTCTGCCCCCCGGCTGGCAGCGAGACGCAGACATGGGCGGCTGTGGCTGCCCTGTGCAGGACCCCAAAGTGCTCTGCAGCTCCACCGCAGCACCGAGACAGAGCGGTTTGGCAACATAAAACAGAATCAAGAACGCAGGGGAGCTGAGGAGCGTGTGGCTGGGAGAGGAGCCCAAGAAGGGGACGACAGCAGCTGCAGTTTTGTTGAACATCTTGGGGACTCAACTAAATTTTTGCTAACAAAAACACAGAAATTATAAGGTCTTCAGTAATGGCAGGAAATCCAGAAGTGTTCAAGAAAGAGCGGTTTGGCAACATAAAACAGAATCAAGAACGCAGGGGAGCTGAGGAGCGTGTGGCTGGGAGAGGAGCCCAAGAAGGGGACGACAGCAGCTGCAGTTTTGTTGAACATCTTGGGGACTCAACTAAATTTTTGCTAACAAAAACACAGAAATTATAAGGTCTTCAGTAATGGCAGGAAATCCAGAAGTGTTCAAGAAGCAGCATCGGTGCAGGACAGTGTATCTGCAGGGTGCAACACTGACTGATCCCCAGTATGCTCTGATCTGCCTGCAAGGTCCAGCACCCTTCACCAGCAGCCACAGGAACACACAACCGGGAGGATGGCTGAGGGGTGTTTGTTGGGCTGATGTTTATTTCTAAGGAATCAGGAACATCTGGGAGCTTGTATAGCCCATGTGCTGGAAAGGTTCCAGTGCTGGTGACTGTGCAGAGGTCACAACAGGAGAAAAGCAGAGCAGAAGAGCACAACGAATGGCTGGAGGCTGAGCTGATGTAACTCAGATGAGAAATGCACCAGGAAAGATCCAGCGTTTGATCATGTGAAGGGATGGGGTAGATGTGCCTTTCCTGAAGCTGGAGCCTTTCCTGGAGCAGGAGCTCCTTGGGCTATGCCACCACATCATGATACCCCCCAACACAAGCAATGCCCCTGTCTGCCCTTAGATCTCTGCATTCACTGAGCTGCTACCAAACCTTCTGTGCAGCCCCAAACTTCTCCCCTCCCTGGGGTGAACTCATGACAAACCCCTTGCGATGCAAAGCAGAAAGCACCAGCTACCTCACCACGAGTACCAGCAACTGCTAAACAAATTGACTGCTGCTGTTGGGACAGTGACATCTTGTTCAGCAACGTTAAGATGTCACAAGGCCATCAGAAGTCTGTGGGAAAGTTAAACATCCACCACAACTGAGCTACAGAGAAGCAGAGTGAGACCACCCCAACCTCTTCTCCTGCTCTTTAAAAGTCAGTGTAACCTAAACAAATCCCACAAGTCCTGATGGTAATTGCCACATTGGTGTTCCCAGGATCCCACTGTGCATTCCCAGCTTTTTGGGGAGCCCCAGAAATCCAGGAAAAGCATTTGTTTGTTTCTGGCTCCGTTTCACCACCAACACTGCCACCAGCTGAGGAAGCCGTGGTGGTCAAGGCTTCTCCTCGACCTACGATGTCTCCAGGGAGGACGTGGAGAGCTCAGGCAAGGCTGCTCTCTGTGTCCTGGCTGGGCTCCTCGCCCCGGGGCCAGGAGCAACGCCATCCCACCTTCCTCCAGCCGCTGAGCACGTGGCTCCAAGCCCCCAGATCCACTGCTGGCAGGTGACTCACTGCCCAGGATGAGAGCTGTGCAGGAAGGGGAGGACCATCTCGGGTAGCTTTTGGTGCCCCACCACTTTCCGAGCAGCGTGGCTGAACGCACTGGGGCACTCCGCTGGGAGTCACTGGGTGTAGAGCAGAAAGGTTTTTGCAGGCAGCTGTGCCTTCGGCACCAGTGTCTGGTGGTGGCATAAGGACCTCCCTGGGCACGGGCACCGCGGTGGCAGGGGACCAGCCATTTCCAAGGCAGGAGTGGGCTGGCTGGGGGAGGTGGCACACTGCAGACAGCGGGCACCCAGCACTCACCTTGGAAGTAGACACCGGAGCAAACCCTGAGGATGCGGGGCAGGGTTGCAGGGTCCAGGGAGCAGATGTATTCCTGGAAGGAGAGGGGCTCCATGGCCGTGCTGGGTGCCCTGGGGCACCTACAGAGAGTGGAACTGAGCGGGAAGCAGCTCTGGGCTCTGCTTTTGCTTCTAGCTGCCTTTCACTTCTGCTTCTAGCAGCAGGAAATTCCCTCTCTGGCCACAAACCCATGCTGCTGGCAGCTCTCTAGCCTGCACCAACTGACCAACGCAGTCCTGGGACAATCAGAGCATCACTGAAGGTTTTGGGTTGGAAGGGACCTTAAAGATCATCCAGTGCCACCCCCTGCCATGAGAAGGGACCCCTCCCACTAGCCCAGGTTGCCCAAAGCCTCATCCAGCCTGGCCTTGAACCCCTCCAGGGATGGGGCATCCACAGCTTCTCTGGGCAACCTGGGCCACTGCCTCATCCTCGTCACAGGAAAATATTTCTTCCTAATATCTAGCCTAAATCTGCCCTCTTTCAGCCTAAAACCGTTCCCTCTCGTCCTATCACTCCACTCCCTGACAGTCCTCTTCTTGGCCCCCATCACCCATCATGGCTTGCTGTCCCCCAGTCCTGGCCCTGGTGGTGCTGCTGGTGTGAGGGTGGGTGAAGGCGGTGCCCTCGCAGCTCTGTGGTGATGCTGTCCTGGCTGGACTGATGCTCCAGCCTGTCCTACCCAGGCTATGCTCGTCACACATCTCCCATGTGCCAGCCTGCCCCGTCCCTCTGGTCCGGACAGCCCTCACCCCTTACAGCCACCTCAGTCCTGCTCACCTCCGGGCTTTCACACCCCACGTGTCCCCGCAGACACATCCCGCGCCCTGTGCCCAGCACACCGAGGAGAGGGCAGGCAGCGGGTCTGGACCATGTGTCACTGCGGCGCAGCCGTGGGAAAGGCAGAGCCACATTCCCACACCTCCCTGACAGGCAGCAGCACCCGTCCCGCTCTCCCGCAGAGACGGGCCCCGTCCTTGGCCAAAGCAGCTGAGCACGGTCCCCGTGGCTGCCACCCCACCGGCTGCCAGGGGGGAAATGGCAGCTCTGAGAGCTGCTGCTCCTGGGGAGATTTGTCTTTGTAGCAAAGTTCCTTTACTTGCCTTATGAATCAAACCAAAGCTGCAGGAACAGGAGCAGGATGGGACCTAAGGTAGAAATGAAACTTAAGAGGAAGGTATTTTTAAGTAGATGATCCAGGAAATGAGGTCTGTCTGCTTGGACTCCAGCTACAGAAGTCAGGTGCACTTAACGTGAATTTGTTTCTGATTGTTCAGCACAGGATGAAGCAATCTGAGGGACAGAGGGGACTGGCCCTGCACAAGGCAATTTCAGCGTGCCACACCGGGTGCCACACAGCAGGGGTGTCTGGAGGACTTAGGCCAAACCAACACTTGGAGCTGGACTATCCTTGGCGCAAGAGCAAGTCAGACATGTCAAGGTCTTGACGACCTACAAGGATGGAGACCTTCCACCCCTTTGGTGATCTCTCAAAGGCTGCACGACCCTCCCAGAGACGTTCTCCTAATGCCCAGCCTGCATCTCTGCAGCTGGATACGTGGCCGTTGTCCCTCACTATCTTGTCTGCTGCTGCTGAATTTGGCTCCGCTGTCAGCAAAACTGTCCTTCGATTGTTGCAGGCTGCTATTAGATCACTCTTCACCAGACAAAACCAGCCTAGCTCCCATAACCACCCCTCAGAGGTTGTGTGCCCAGCCCCATGGCCATCTCGGTCACCCCTTGGTGGTCCCTCTCCCACATCCCTCTTCTTGAACTCGGGCTTCAGCACTGGGTCTGCACCTCCAGGTTGTGATGGGTTAGCCCTTGGCTGGGGGCCAACTCACACACCCCCACTCACCCGATGCCCCCCACCCGAGGACAGGGGAGAGAATTAAAGGGGTGAAGGGAAAAAAGGACTCATGGGTTGAGATAAGAACAATTTAATAACTAAACTACAATAATATTGAAAATAATCCTATATACAAATATACAAATGAGTGA
>NW_010108910.1:5895-9084 GCF_000699245.1 Pterocles gutturalis
AACCCAGGACACAGGTGCAGGCAGGCAGCAGGGGTGGCTTCCCTTGATCTGTGAGCTGCCATCTCTTCATCCCGCTCATGGTTTAGGACAAACATGGTTTAGGTTCACAGCACAGGTGTGGCGTTGCACATTTAAGACTGAGGATAAAGGGGAAAAGAGATGGGCACTGCCGTGTGCCAGCCCCTTTGGAGAGCCAGCCAGAGGCAGGCTGTGTCCCCAGCAGGACGGGCTGTCCCAGGCTCGGCAGTGCTGCAGAAGCTGTGCAGATGCTGAGCCCGTGCTGATGGGACATTGCAAGATTGCAGCAGCACATGAGCCCACATGGAACAAGAGGAATGAAGCTGAAATGGGTGGAAGAGTCCAAGCAGCTGCAGTTTAGATGCCATCAGCTTTATCATCATGAAATGGGAATGGGACACAGAGCCCGGAAGAAATACCCTTTGTGCCAATAGCTGGAAAGAAAATGTATTTTATTGTATTAAATGATGATCAAGAATCCCTGAAAGGCAGGACCAGACCAACCATGGGAGGTCAGGAAACTGCCAATATAGTAGAGTGAAGCCCCCAAACCTGCAGAGCTTGTCCCTCCGGGGGTGTTTGCTGCTCTAAGGCAGAGTCCAGGGAGGAGGTGGCCAGATGTCTTGCTCTGGAAATCCCAGGTTAGATTCAACAGCCAACAGTGAAGGTCTCTGCATACCAGGTATCTCTTCCTCCATTCCCAAGCACCCCCTAAAGACCCAGTCGCGTGCCCGGACAGTCTGAAGCCCCAGTGGCAAGGCTGACACCAGGGCCTCTCTGCAGGGACCAGGTACCTGGTTGAGGTGGGCATCCCTGGCAAACCAGAGTGTGGATTTTGGTACAACTGAGCCCTGAGCCCTGCGTTTGCAGCTGCAGGAAGAGAATGAGGGTTTCCCCAGCTGATGTCTGGTCCAGTTCAAAACCAAGAGCCTGACCGCAGCCACCCCTGCATCTCCGTGCTCTGCTACCAGACGGGAAAATGGGATCGGGACAGGGAACAGGAGGAATTAGTTTGAAAATCAGTCATAGAAAAATATGTCAAAAAATAAAAGGTCACTTTCAGGAACCAGAAGTGTACAGTGGCCTAAACTGGACAGCTCAGCAGCCCATGTAACAAGCTGGTTGTGGGTGTAGAAGATACCAGAGACTGTCTGCTCTGTGCTGAGGTTTCCTTCCAGGGACATGTGATAACTCAACATTGAGCAGAGCCAGCACAGACGAAACACCCGGCGCTAGTGCAGCTCCAGAACTCCGCTCGTTGACAGGTTTCTGGGATGCTGCTGGGCATTGCTGGTCCAGTAGCTCCCGATTCCCAGGGCAGGCAAGGGATCCAGGGAAACACGCTCAAGGGAGATGCTGGTACCCCGGCTGCTGTGAAAGGGCAGCTGAGGACCCCGTGTGCCAATCTTCAGGGGAAAGTCTGGAAAAATAAAAGGAGTCTTGGAGGCGTCCAAGCCCTGGACACAGGTGCAATGAGCATGGCTGTGGGCAGCAATCACGGTCTGCTCCAAAGCCCGCTCACCCTTGTCTGAATGCAACTGCCAGGAGCGGGTCCCCCAGCTGCTGAGCTCCAGCAGCAAAGAGCCAGGGCTTGGCCACGTGAGTCTGAGCCATGGAGGAAGAAGAATCTCTTCATGGATGGGGAAGAGCTGCAAGGAAAGGGGAGTGAGAAGAGGCAGAGAGACGTTCAAGACAGCTCGCCAAGGGGCTGAGCAGTTCTGAGGCCAGCGATGCTGCCATCCCCTCCTGGCAGCTGAGCCTAGAGCCCCATTTCATCAGGGGATGGGGGAAGGAGGCTGTTGCTTTGCAGCTCCCAGAAGCACGTGTGGCAGACCCAGAGGTTTGTGACACCTCTGGCAACAGCAGAGCAGCTGCTGGAGGAAAAGGCAGCAAACCTGTCAGGGCTCTGCCATCCCAAACACAGCCAGAGCACTGAGCTGAATAAACTGGTGGAACGTTTCCACTTCCTCCTGCTCCACACCAGGTTAGTGCCCACCGGTCTGCGATGGGAGTGACAGGGACAGCCCAGCCACCACGGGGCCCTGAGAACTGCTGCTTTATTTCACACGCTCATTGAAACCAGCCCATCCCCTTCCACAAACGGTGTTCACTTCCCCACAGCAAGCAGGAACTCGCAGGGGCTGAGGAAGGACCATTCTTTTCCCATGGCAGATATTTCCATATCAGCCAAGAAAGAGCGAATGTCAACAGCAGAGGGCCCTGATGGCATTGCAGGGTCATGCACAGCGCCTTGATGATGCTGTCCATGCGCTGTCCCTGAGCGCCTGCTGAAACTCACAGGCACTTCCCTGCCATTCGCTGCAGCCCTGGTGTCAGCTGGGACAGTATCTAGTATGAGGCCATGGTTTGGGTTTGTGCTGGGGAGAAGCTGATCACACACTGATGGGCAGAGCTGCTGCCAGGACAGTCAAGGACTTTCCAGCTTCTCTGCTGTGCCCGTGTCTGCAGGGGCAGGAGGAGCTGGGAGGGAGCACAGCCCCAGTGACCAGCCCAGGATTCGACCTCAGGTTCAGGACTGAGACCAAACTGGCCGATGGTCTGTTCCATCCCATGCCCGACATGGCCAGGGGAGAGGTGAGGCTCTGTCCGGAAGTCCTCTCTCTTGCTCCGGGTTGTCTCCCTCCAGGTCACCCCTCTCTCAGAATCATCTCAGTCTCTTGGACACCTGGTCTCTCATCTCTGTTCCGGGATGGCTCTTTCGGGACTCTCCCTGCTCTGGCATCGTTAGCTGGGAATGGGCTGAGCCTCGGTCATTGGGTGGTGAGCAGTGTCACTGTGTGCCACTCATCTGTAATTTGTATATGTTACTATTATTATCATCATTATTATTATGTTCTTATCTGAACCAACGAGGCTCTTTTCCCTTTACCCCTTTAATCCTCTCCCCCGTCTCCAGGACAGGGGAGGGTGAGTGAGCAGTTTTTGGGGTTCCTGGCTGCCAGACAGGCTCAGAACTACGACAGCTACCCAGCCCTGTGCTAAGGCTAACCCGGCATCACACGAGATACATCCTTACCCTCGCCAACATCAGTGACTGATACAGGACCCAGGTGAGATGCTCCCTCCCTGCACAGGGATCCTTTCCCCCTACTTCAGGCAATCACGCACCACCCTGGGGCACAGCGCAGGGCGATGGATGAGCCCGGACCC
>NW_010108910.1:9121-16890 GCF_000699245.1 Pterocles gutturalis
GGGGTGATGAAGATGGACAGTCGTAGGAGCAGGGGACTTGCATCAGAGGAACTTGCTAATTTCTGCCTCACACAGTGAGCCGGGAGACCACACAACTGCTTTTTTCCCCTCCAGTTGTGCCAGAGCAGAAAACACCCACTGTTAACATCACAGACAAATACAGGTGAAAAATCTGTCGGAAACAGATTGCAGAACCCCAAATGCTGAACTGGGTATGAGTAACGGCCTTGACCAGGATTCTGTTCAGCAGCAAGCAGCTGCAAAGCCTACACCTTAGTACAACTACTTGTGTTCTGCATACTGAGTGACTGAGATAAAGTTGTTAAGAGATAACAAGAAAAACATAAAACCTCTAACAGCTGGGCCCAGGGATACGAGATGAGGAAAAACTGCTGGTGAGTAACTGCCGCTAGGCAGAGGGCAAAGGAGGGGCCAGGCAGAAGTCGCCCTTTCACCAGAGGTTGGTTATTCATGGCACTGGGAATTCCCCTCCAATCCTCCCCCCACCCAGCTCCATAACCCCAGAGGAAGCAATGAGCACACGCAAACCATTCCTGTAAGTCACGTGAAGTTTCTGTGCTCCCAGGCTGATGACTAAGCTTAACGAGGGAATACCAAACATGTACTGCTCGTAAAGCAGAGCTCCTTCTACCGTGTAACAGCTCATCTGAACCGCGCGCCCAGCGCTGGCTCCTGGCAGAGAGCAGGCTGCTGAAGAGACGTTCCCGGGCATCGCTTCAGCTTTCACTGAGCTCGCCGAGATCTTACGTGCAGCGTCTCATAGGAGCATCTACAGCCGGTCAGCGCAGTGCAAGAGCTTTTTGGCAGCTGGTGCTGGCAGGAGACACAAGCTTTACAGCACAATACTGGTCACCAAACCAGGGGTTCTGGCTTCCCCAGTTAGGACTGGCTGACTGTATCCAGAGTCCTGCCTTTCTCCTGAAAAGATTCAAAGCACGCTATAAGCTACCTCCTTGCTGCTCACCATGGTTTGTACTTGGAATCAGACGGAGATGACAGTTCTTAGTGCTACTGAAACCCTGACTGAGCCCTGGGCAAACCTCTCTGCTGTGCTGTGCCCTGAACAGCCCCTCAGGGTCTGCCCTGGCGCAGCTGACAGCCAGGGTCGCTGCCTCCACGGCCAGTCCCTGTGCCCACGGGACATGCTCCCCCCGCATGTAGGGCTGCTGGCTGCCCTGCAGCTCCCTGAGCCCCCGCCGACGATGCTCAGGGAGACACAATGATGTTCTGTCACGTCCCTACTGCTCAGGTGACAGCTGGTGAATAGAGCTACTGGGAACACACACCACTGGTTTCCTGCTCTCACCCACAGGGTACCACTCCATCCCAAAGGACATCACAGATTTTATTACCATCTATTTCTAGTCTTCAAACTTCTCACCTGGGCTTGCGACACCCATTTTCTTACTCTGCCCATTTTAGCCACTAGGTTGGCCTCCGGACAGCATACCCCGGCTCAGAGAGATGTTCAGCTTTCAGCACCTCTCGTTGTACCAGCTCTCCTGCCCACAGGGTGTAGTCTCCATTTCCTTCAAGAGGTGTGGCTGGAAGAAAGAGAAAGTGAAGCAGAGACCCAAAAGCAGAGGCACTCGGGGACAGGCAGATGATCTCTGTGCTGTAGGACAGAGAAAAGCTCCCATGGAGAAGTCAGGAGTAAGCCTTGAACAGGTCAACTTCAGGTCACAGGGATGAAAATCACACCAGTTGCGAGCAGTACAGGGAGCAAAGTTGTCTACCTCCTCTTCTGGTGTCCAAACTCAACTGGGGAAACAAAAATTGCCTAAAACAATTGCTTTGCAGAGTATCAGACAGACAACTGGGGTTTCCACAGATTTTAGGCAGTCCCCAAGTCATCCTCACTGCTTGTTGAAGTTCTGCACTTTGCTGCTGTTTGGCTGCAGCTGGAGGCCTGAGGTTACAACACGCGGGATGTCAGAGCTCCTCCAACAAAAGCAGGAACTGTGATCCCACAAGCAGGGCCCCAGACAGGCACAGAAGACACGTGAAGTCAGGAGATCACATCAGCTGCCAGGATCCAAGCAAATCTGGTCTCTCAGCCTGAACCATCCTCACCTTGAAGGTCAGTAATGCTCCCTGCAGTGGAGCACCTGTCCACAAGCAAGAATGATCAGAGCTGCTGGAGGTATCCAAGGTGAAGCAGGCTGTGCCTGAACAGCCCATTTCCAGGCTTTTCCTCATCTTCACCAAACCCTGAAATTCTAATCAAAGTAACCGAGTGCTCTGGTAAGCCTGTATAGGAGAGGTTAACAGAGAATGAGCTCCTGCTAGCTCTTCCAAGCTGTACAAAGACTGGAGAAAACTGGTTGTGCCTCCTTTCAGGAAAGACTTGCCCTAGGGTGATATGGGCATAAACACACCGTTGGTTACCAACCAGGGGAAATGGTGCTTCCATCTCCGCCAGGCTCAAGCCAGGGAAGGCCTCTGATATATCGAGAAGTAGGTGGGCAACCTCAGGCAGGAGATGACCCATCGCAGCCAAGACAGGAATCAGATAAGCCCCTGTGGCCAGCCATGACCAGCGTTAGTCCAGTATGACTGGCCAGCTCCTCAAAGGCCAGCACACACGCAGGCAGCTCCCCATCTGGGTGTCTTTGCAAGATGATGGTAAACAACGTGGGCCATGGCAAGATGTGTCAGAATGATCAGAGCGGTACTTGGAGCACATCTAGTATGTCAGATTTGCTCCTCCTCTACCATTCTGCAAGCGTGATTGAAACCTTTCACAGACGAATGCCAGAATATACGACCAGACAGACAGATATGTACGAGAGGGTGGATGGCAAAGATCCAGGCTCTTCGGCTGCTTCTCTCTGAAAGTTTCTCTGAAGAGGAACCAGTTCTGGGAAATTCATAAGAAGCAAAAGACAACATGGAAGCAACCATCAGTGCTGCTGGAAAGCTATTGCTTTTGTGGAGCAGGCAGGACCTCCGAGGGAGGCAGGGGAAGAATCATGGTTCGTCCCAGGCACTAACGTGGTGCTGGTATGTGAGGTACCTCTTAGAGCTTTAGGGACTGTGGGACCTTCAAGGAAGGATAATTTAGAAGAGCGTGACCCAAAATACACAGTTGTCTATCGTGAACTTGCCACAATCTTAGTTCACGTTCTCCGTCTCGCACTAGCATTCCTGTTCCCTACGCCAAGCAGGCAGGTCCCGCTGACATCACGTAGCTCGGAGGAACGAGGAGCTGTTCCTGGTGTTGAGCGGAAGTGAAAGCAGAAACGTTTCCCCCCTTTACTTACTATAGTTTGAGAGTTTTGAGATCAAAGAACCTACTGTATTAGGTTCTATACAAAATACCTGGCTGTATTAGACTGCTTTTGGAAAAAAACCTCTTAAACAGCAGCTGACCTCTGAGCCCAGTAACAGCCGTTACATAGCCCCAGTTCTTTGGCGTGTCCCTAAGCCAGGTTTTCCAGACTGACCCTCTACCGTGGTCTTTCCCCACACTGTTGAGTGTTTAGAAGCACTTGGTGTAATTGCACGAGTGCACACTTCATCTGGTACACTCACCTGCTCTGTGCTGGACGCTACTCCTGCTCTCCTAAAAGACCCCAGGGAGAAGCCACCTCCTCTCCAACAAGTCGCTCTTCCAGCCGTGTTGTCACATTGGTACCTTATTGCACAGCACACTGGGAACAGAACAACTTCTGTCAGCTCATTACTGGCTCTTGGGATGCCTCCTGGCATTCTTGTATTTCAAAACCAAAAGAGAGAAGAGGAGTTACAATGACAACCTGGTGAATGCTGCAAGGACAGATGTTCCTGGAAAACACTGCCATTATTCCTCAGCTCAATAATTTATTCAGCTGCAAACTCTTCTCCATTCCTTTGTTCCCATCTCTGCATTCCACATTGCACAGAGTGCTTTAGATCGTTACGCAAGTTGACTATTTGTTAATACTTTAATACAGGAAATTAACTGCTAACCACACCAACGCTTAACATGTCAGACCTCAAAGTTACCTACTTAACCTGTACCAACTACTTTTACCGACGGCAGCTCAGCAGCTTGCACATGAATTGTGAATATGCAGCCTTCTGCTGACACACAATAAAGACAACCTAACTGCCCCAGCCGCCTAAAGGATATTGCTGGATTAAAAAGCAATACTCATCTGTAGCCTAAATATTACTCAATTCTGCAAAGCTTGGGAATTCCCTACCCTGCAGGCACCATGGTTATCTTTATCCAGGTCCCAGTTTACTGTTTTTCACTACAGCTCTCCGCAGGGAGCCTAAGACAAGCTGCAGACGCGGTGTGACAAAGGACGGTGCATTCAGACTGCCCAAGGCCACCCTGGAGGTCAGAGGCAGCAAACTGGGCAATGAGAAGAGCAAAGTTGGGCTCTAAAGTATAACTTGCAGAGAGAGGATTATGCCAGAACCAGATAAAACTTCACTCAGAAAACATACACAACTGCTGTTTAAAATCCACTGTTAAGTGTCGCTCTTGTGTCCCAAAGTGCAACGCACTGCAGCACCAGGCTGAAAGCAGGTCACGGGCAAAGAAGCTGGAGGAGCTTTAAGAGCTGCAGCCTGAGCCAGCCACTGGAACAAGACCTGCAGCGAGAGCTGCACTTTGCCACAGCAGAAATCCTTCAATAAGCCCCGAAACAACATACAGTCTCAACTGCACAATTGTAGACTGAGAACGAACACACTATACTCTCCAAACTGGCAAAATCTGCATTTAATTTACAACATAGTAAAGGTTACAGGTAAAAAGCTCAACAGAAAGTGTGAAAAGGCCTATTACATATTACACAAGTGTACAAACTTCTGTACAAAGCCCCTAGATGTTACACTCTCCCCCCTGTACCGGCCAGCTATGGCCTTTAAGCTCTAAAATAATGAGAGCTTGTTCAAACCCAGGGAGGAGAAGAGCTTTAAAAAAAAAAAAAAGAGCAGTAAAGCGTCCCTTTTCAAGAAAAATCTTGCAAAGAGCCACTTGCAAAACAAAACACTCCCCCCCCCTAAAAAAAAAAAAGAAAAAGGAAGAAGAAAACCTGTTCAAATTTACTTGCCCTAACTAGTCTTACCCTAAAGAGTTGCCTTCATAAAGCAGACTGGCTGGAAAAACTAAATTCTACGTACCAGAAAGAAGCAAAACTAAAAATAAAGGGAGAAAGATTTTAAGAGTCAGCCTAGAGTGTTTGGAAGCAGAATGTCTGAAGACTGAGTCATATTCAATAGCAACTAAACATGGAGCAGCACAACTATAGCATGGAGAAGGTACTGTATCCATCCACAGAACAGCTTGAGCTAGATACGATGGTGCAGGGAAGGGAACGAGCCAGTCTCTAAAGCCATCACTCTTGTAAATGGGGTAGCTACTCGCTCATTTTTACTGCAATAACATGACAGAAAGAATCACCCTGCAGACGCAGAAGTCACAATGATTTTGGAGCATCTGTCCAGAACAGGTCTAGTGCACACAGCACACCAGACGCACTGGAACACAGCACCGCTCCAGCAACCATTGCATTTTCCCAACGCTGCTCAGCCAGGTAGCTACAGCTCTGTGTGCAATGAGCAGCTGGGTGTGCTACTGCCATTTTAGCGCACATTTCCTGGAGAAATCCCCCAAACCAAGGAACGTGACTATGTAGCTGAACTGCATTATAGAATGTTAAAAAATCCAGAGTGAACCTAGAGAACAACAGAGCTCTGGCCTTAGCTTGTATAAAGACAAGACACAGTGTCTGAATACATGTGACTCAGATTTTGAAACCTAAACCCAAGGATCTGAAGGGCTAGAGTAACAATGCAAATCAAGCTTCTCATTTTACTCAATTGGAAAAAGTGATGAAGTAGTCAAAAAAGTAATATGATGAAAGCAGCTTGTGCACTGCTTTATTCAAGGCCAGGCAGATTCCCTACTGAGAATTCACATTCTAGCTTTAAGAAGCACTCAATTCTTACCCACTGTTCCTAGCAGCCAGAACAGTGTGCAGACTGTGATTTTAGTTGTTGAACATGCAAGTCCTCCGACACTGCTGATGGCTGCTCTTTTTTACGTGTGCCTTGTTGCATCTCACGTACTCTGAGCTCACAAGTTCCATTTGCATATCAAAATGAAACTACTTAAGTTAAAAGGGCCACCAAATTTAAAATAAACTGTTCTCCTCTGTGTTAACTCCACGTTAAGTCACCACAGGGGAGAGAGTCAACACTACTTCCTTGTTTATTGTTTGTACAGTGTAAATAGTACCTATCCACCTGTCAAACCCGAAGCTTGCCATGCTTGTATGCTGCCATCAGCACCAACGCTAGCTCAGATCCTTCCATGTGCACCCCTTTACCCATCCACACAGCACTACATCGTACAATACTGGAACACCGCTAATGAAGCCCACCTCAACTCCACATTCTCATGAACTAACAGGATGCTGTAGTGTTTTAGGTGGAAATTAAAACAAGCTATAGCCAAACTAAAAAAAAAAAACAAAAAAACACTCCCCACATTGGTGGGGTTTTGAAAATGTAAAAAATAAAAGCTGACCTATATTTTGCAAGTTTTAGAACTCATACCAATGGGATTTCTGAAAGGCTTGGCCCCACAAACATTTACTTCTGATACAGCTGACCTGCCATGAGCAAGTCCAGCAGGAACAACATTAATCATAGTAAGCACGACACCTAAATACACAATTTTGCAGGGTCATGCCATCAATTATAATGAAATTGTATGACTCTGCCCCCTACAGATCAAAATTCAGAGTAAAGACCTCTGGGGACAGTAACAGCTAAGAAAAGGCTTCCAGATGTTTTGGTTCAAAAGGAGATAGGAGCTGTATATTTTTTTCTTTTAAACAGACATATAAAAACGTTTGAAGACAGATCTTTGAAGGATATTTCACTTCTCCAATCTTAGTATTACATCTTGTTAGGACATTGAAGACGATACTGCACATAAACAGTTTTTGGAGTTCGTGACTCCCACCCTCCCTCAACAAAACCCAACTCAGATCAGGAGGGAAGGGGTTGGCTTCTTGCCCGGCCATGCCTCCTTTGCATATTTCTTCTTCTTGGGTTCATTCACAGCTTCAGGATTAAAGACAGCAGGGTTTGGAGCTGGGTTCATGTTAACGGTTGAGGGCACAACAGGAGTCAAGTCCACATCTGGGGCAAGATTGGGGTAGGGCATTGGCAGACCACCAATGAGTGCTGTCCCATGGACGCCATGCGATTGGGAACCTGCCTCATTGTGAGTCGGAGGCAAACCACCATACAATCCTCCACTGTACCCTCCAATCCTTCACTGTATGGAAAGTTTTGCATACGTCGTGATGCAGAATCATCTGTGGTCAGTGAGCCTGGATTCTCCAATCGTTTTTTCTGTAGATGGAAGCATTTAAAGAATTATTCAAAATACATGAAACAAGCAAGCTATTTAAACTGGATGCCAATGTCATCCTCCCCCAAAAAGGCACCTAGACCAGCCACATAAAAAGTGGTTACAGACCATGTCCCAGTCTTTGTCCCAGAAGATTTCTACTGGGTTTCCTTGAAAACCACTTAATAATAAACTCTTAAAGGTGCACAATGCAGGAAAGGGTGACAGAAGTTGAAGCTCAGGTTTAACTTAGATCAGGTCTGAGCTCCTCTTTACCTCCTGTACGTGCTCGCCAGTCTTGAGCCTGTCCTGAACACAAGATCAAATAGGTCTTCGGTCAGTAACACAGACCCTCCTGCCCCCCCCCCCCCCGAAAAAAATACCACAT
>NW_010108910.1:16921-38416 GCF_000699245.1 Pterocles gutturalis
GAAACTGCAACTTACAGATCACTTGGGTGATTTTGTCTAGCTCTTGGTCATTTCAATCTTCTCGTACAATCTGGGGTTTATGTAGAATTATCCTTTCCCACTTACACTATTTAGTGTATACCAGCAACAAACGGAATTGCTATTACACTGTTGCTTAGCTACCCTGAAGTTTTGCAAATCTTCCCTACTCCTGGCACATTCAAATTCAATATAGCCCTGGCAACACACTCATCCTGGAGCAAAGTCTAAACTCTGCTCGTTCTAGTAGACAACCTTACAAAATCTTTAGCACTTACAGTACTTAAACAAACAACCTCTTACTTTTACTTATTTTCCACTCTTCCCACAGTTTTAATTGATGCCTAGAACTACCATATTGAATTTCTGGAAAGTGTTTCTTTTTGGGGAGGAAAAAACCACTGCCATTAATCCCATGTGTTATCAAAGAAAAGAGCTAAAGCTGGATTTGAAGGGAAATGGTCAAATCTGCTGACAAAAGACAAGTGTGAAACATGAACATGACTTTTGCTTAACAATAAAGCACTTTCCACCACAGAACATTATGTTTCTGAGGTGGAATTCATAAAGTGAGTTCATCAATGTCATGTATTAGAAAATTGGGAGTTATTCTGTACCTTAACAGGGACTACTGCTGTCTGTACCATGTTCCTGAAACGCCCAACAGAAGGGTCCACATCCTCTGTAAAGACAAGAACAGTGAAGTTTTCAGTAAGAATACGGGAAAAGATAGAACATCTGTCAGGCAAAGGAACTTCTATGAAGAATTGGCACATGGACCTTCTCAAAGCCAGCGCTCTAGTAGCACTCAGTAAGCACAAGCACACCCAAATACAGAGAGGAGCTAAGGGGACACCTAGTGCCTCTCTCTCAAGATCATCAGATATTCCGGTAAGAAAGACTTCCACTCCAATGGAGAACGGGGAGAGGGGACAGATGGATGGCCAGCGTGCACTGATCAGACAGACCGGAGTTCTGGGCTGAAAACTGCTGCTGACAAGGCACTGCATGTGCTCAAAGGCACAACAGCTAGCTCCAGAAGTCCTTGGGGGGCCTTGAAGTAGGAGTCAGAAGAATTCAATGTAGAGTCTCTGAAAATCTGAAAAAATTACCTGTTTCGTAATGCGAATGACTGCTGTTTACATTAGGATGCTCTGAGCACTAAATCACATAATCTTATAAATCAAAATGATTATTCTGGGTGGTATACACTGCCAAATGAAACTAGCTCCAGACTTTATTTTAAAATGCATACTCATTAATAAGCTACTCTTTTTAAGAGGAATATTATCTATATAAAATACCATCAATAGGAGTGCCATTACTATAAAGCAGCTAATCAAGAAAACTGAGTAATCAGGAATTGGACACATCTTCAGAAGTATCGTTTTGAATGAGAATGACTTGTTTCAGATCTGCAGACAAGTACCAAAAAATCTTTAAGCTTGATACAAATATCCATCAGGCAATAGGTAAGGAAAGCATTAACGGACAGATGAAAAACAAACAACTTCAGTACTCATTTAGAGTCTAAAGAAGGCAAAAAATTTAAAACACTTTCTTCCTTTTCGACCCATGAGATCTTTCCAATAGCTGACAGAATTTTGAAGAATGATGCTGTGATATCCCTGTCCTGCACGAATCATGCAGTTATTTTACAGGTAGAAGAGAAGTAACAGAGAGAGGCCAAAGAGGTGAGACATGTGGCAGCTTCTGTGAAATAGCAGATCCCAAATATTGGCCTGCCAAATTTCTCTTCTCCTTATGCATATGCAGCCATGAGGAATCCCTGTGAGAATACTGAAAAGAGGGCCTTAAAGGCATAAGCTAAAGATTAAAGCAAACTGCTTACCCGGATTGATGATTTCATCATCATCACTGAACGTCACTCTGGAGTTCTTCCGTTTTCTCTTTGGTCTCTGAATATCCAAGTTCCCTTCCTCAATGGTTAGCGTGGAAATTCTTTTGTTGTGGGCTGTATTAAACTCTGTCAGGTTCTAATGACAAATTCAGAGACAAAATGAGCAACTAGTGGATGAAGTCTTGATTTAATAATCTGATTGTGCATGTCAAAAGACCACAGCACGCTGTTTAGCTTCAACTTTAGACCCCTTGGATGCAGGAGTGTTCCAGTGCTCTAACAGGTTGCCCAGAGTGGTTGTGGCTTCTCTGTCTGCAGAGATATTCAGAAACTCACTGAGCACGATCCTGGGCAACCTGTTCTTGCTGACCCTGCTTGGAGCTGGACCAGATGATCCCGAGAGGCCCCTTCCAGCCTCAGCAATCCTGTGAATGCCACATGAACTGCTCTCTCCCTCTTCACTAACTGGAGGAAACAGGGCAGCATTCACTGTTACCTGGCAATGGGGAACAGCGTGGGAAATCACCCCTGACCCCGGGTAATGTTGGCTGGAGAGCACGTATGCCCTGGCAAGCCTTTGTGAGAAGACCAGTGGAACAGTAGGATTATTAGGTTACTGATTCTGGGAAACAGCATGATCACAGGCTGATCATAGCAGAACGAGATGTCTTCTGCGTATCTGCCAGCAGAAGACACTTCAGACTATTTTCAAGGCCAAGAAATTAAGAACCTGAAACTAAACAAACAAGTGGGGAATACTATTTGTTTAGCTGGAAATGCCATCTAGGTACAGTGTGCCATCCTACTCACGTCAAGTTCTGTCTCTTCCTCTGGCAGGCCCAGCAAGCCCTTGAGCTCTTCATCTTCACTGCCCATCTTCTCATCTCCTTTAACTGCGGATGGCAGCGTCTGAGGCTTCTCTCGCAGAGTATATGCCCGTGTAGAAGCGCCAAATGAAACCGTGGAGTCAATGGGTATCTGTTGGGGTTTGTGAGCTTCCAAACGGATATGACCTAAGAATGTGCCATGTGCTGAGAACATCAAAATGCAAAATAGTCTGTCAGTCATCAGCTTGGGCTCACAGTATTCGAGTTCAAGTCTTGAAAAGTTCAGAAACTGTACACAGTTGCTCTGAGATACGAGTCACTGAGGTAGTGCTCAAAGCACAAGCTATGTACATTTCACCCACCATCTCACCAGCTAACACACATCAAAAGTCCTCAAAAAGTCATGGAAATAAATGACAAACAGCATTTACTTTCTGGATTCTTGCAGGTCCCAATGTACCATGTCTGGAATCATCCCCTCAGTGGAAAAAACAGTATGTCAGGATCTAGATCTTGGGAAACCACCCTCAGAAGAGAAAGCTTCAATAAAATTGTGAAGGGAAGGTCAAGTCACCTTCCTCCTCTACTTTAGCCTCTTAAGAGTTGAGAGGTGTTGTTTTAAACACCAAGTGAAGCAGGTGGAAGCTGACTGGAGCAAACACTCCTTTGCTCCTAACGCTTGCCAATCTTTCACTAAGGTGCTAACTCAGATTAGAGTCATCTGTCCTCACAGTGCAAACAACAACAACAACAACAAAAAAAAGGAAAAACTCTCTCAGATCCAGAAACGTTTAAGCACTGAAATATCGCACTTCTCTCTGGTTAAACGTCACACTACTTACTGCTGTTTAGATCTATGAGGAAAACCCTCTTGAGATGTTTGTGATAGACCAAGGCAGCATGGACCCGAGAGCAAGACTGGTGGTCAATGGTAAAATCGCACAGATCAGGATTTCTCCCAAAGAGATAGTATTTCTTCTCATCAATGATGAGTTTCTGAGGTAGAATATCAAACAGAGAAGCACATTAGATTCCTATAATCTTTTGTATCTTCCTGAAAAAATTCAAGAACATGAATAAACAGAGCAAATTCAAAACAAAGCATCAACATCTAATCAATATTTCAGTTTTGTCTGACACTGTTCAATACAGAAACTCAAATCTTCTCTTTGTAAAATCAGAACAGCTGAATACGGAAGAGTCCCAGTTACTCCCTTCTGTAACAGCCAACACAGGACAGCCTGGGAAGGACAATAACTCTTTAAAGCACAAGACTGTCTCATACAAGAGATTCTCTCTCACATCTGTTCCCAATGATTTTTACACATTCCTCGAGGCAGATGGCCTTGGGCCCTGTCTAAACCAGGAATCTATGCTAACAGAACTCCAGTCGGATGCAGAACATCAATATTATATTTCTGTATAGAAATAGACATACAGGACATTTCAGACCTTTATAATAATGATATAAAACTATACCGCGTATGAATCCTTATTAGTCTGTTCAAGTCAGACACTAATTTTCAGCATTTCCCCTTAATTCATCCTAGTTCTAATCTCTTCAAACAAGATCTTACTCACTGTAATATTAGTTACATAAACCATCTCTGAAAAGCAAAGGAACACGTTGACAGTCCTACAGTGTACGCAGCATACTTCTATTAACAGACAATGTCGTTGAAAAGAACTCCTTGTGCTTAAATGCTGAAGTACCTAAGCAGTGCAGCCTTCGTTCTCACTGTATCCCAAGATTTTAACCCAACCTGTGTTTTCTTGCTTCCAGCTGCACAAGTCAAAGGCTGGCAACACATTACAGATTTGGTAACAGATGGTTTCTTCCACTTTTTGAAACATTTACCAAAGCCCACACAACATTTCAATAGCATGATCAAGAGAATGTTGATGATACATTTTCCATCAGAGAAAAAACCAGATCTTAGTTGAGGTGAGCATTGCTTTCATGAGACTGTCTGAGCTAACATGTTGCCCACTAGAGCACGAGGATTTCTCCACTCTCCCTCCGTCCATTTCCAGCTATACAATCCTCTCCTCAATCGTTCTGCCACACATCTGAGCAAAGTTCTCAGCTTGCAAAGCACTTTTTTGCTACGTTAGTGTACTACTGCTTTAGTGGACTGAATCCGTTTGCCTTCCATTCGATGCGTGTCCCAGCTCTAGTGAAGCAAAGGGTTATACACACCACGACTGTGTGATGAGGAAGGACTTCCCTTCTTGGCAGCAGCACTCATGTCCATCAGTTGTCTGCTCCTCAGTTTTGCCAGCTGTATAAACCACGTGCTTAGCTAGAAAGAGCTAATACATCAGGCTAGTTGCAGGCAGTGGGTTTGGGGTTTTTTTCAGCTGTCAGAAACACTGACACAACGAGCACCTAGCCAATTACTTATTCTGGGGCACTACCAAGTCATACAGAAAATAAGCCGACAGCTTGGAATAAGACATAGTCTTTATATTCCTCTGCCTTATCTGCAAGCATGAAAATCACACAGACCTAATTTTCTACTACAAATCACCTTGCAAAATTACACCGACTTACCTGCCCTCCAATTATGAACTTCAAGGCGTTTAGCACTGCTGCATTCAGATGTCACTTCCCCACTGATTTTTTTCAGGTTTTTCCCCCTAGTTGTATTCTACATTTTCTAGGTTGCATTTCTCACTGTTCTGCTGAACATTTGCCAGTCCCTGTGCTGCAAGCTCTCATACTCTGGTATTCAGCAATACGTATTTAATTTATTTCTGTATGTTTATTCTCTCTTTTAGGTCACTAGAAGAATGAATTGAACAACTCGACTCCATACTAGTATATATCATGACGCCTTTACAATTAATTGGTCCCTTAGGTATTAATCTGCTAATGTCTTACTCCCAACTAACTCAAGGTATACATTTTAAGCACCATTTCATGAAATAAATGCTTTGTGAAGTCTACTGACTTACACATGTTGGCCTGCTTTCTTGGAATAACCAGATTTAGGTGATCAAGCTGTGTGCATATCCATCAGGTCCCAACACCCACTACTAAACCAAATAACTTCTCAACCAACTGGCCAATTTCAACCAGCAATACAAGATATTAAATTTCAAGAAGTTCTGGGAAAACAGACAGAATGACAGATTCATCAGTACCCTCAGTGACATATAGGCTGGCAAAAAATCCACAAGAGTGTCAATCAATATGCAGACTTTAACTGGGGAAAAAAAAAAAAATCTTTGTGAGTCCACGTCTCATTTGATAAGGCAGGAATCACAGCTTAATTAGCAATTCACCTTCAACTACATTATCTGTTGACAAATGAAGTGCAAAATGCAGGTGATTTTCCTCCAACTGGGACATTTAAAACATGCGGGTGCTTCCTTGGAATCTGTGTCTGGTGGGGAACAGTATAACTCAGATAAAGAACCCGATAAATCAATATATGGAAACAGTCTACTCGATTCTGCTCTCACCTGGCTACTTTATTATCACTTTCTGTCTCTACAAATACTGGTTTTCACAAGACCCTCCCCTCAAAATCAACCAGAAAGTATAAGCCACTGACATCAAGAGCTTAAACTCATACATGGCTTTGTCAGTTTTTTCTGGTTGAATATTATTTCAGGGTTTTGTTTTTTTCTTTTTAAATTCCACCTGTGAAAAGACCAATCTCCTCCTTGTACATTCTTCATGCTAGCATGCTGCTGTTCTTTTCCCTGCAAGCCTTAATCAACATCTATCACTCCATTAGTCTCACTAATATTTTCCCTTAACATTACAGTTGGTTCAAGCAGCTGTTGATCTGTGAATACCACAGCGTTTGTTACAACACATCTTTTGAGAAATGCTCCTTATGTTTTCTGGGGATTCAATTTCATAGCAATTAATTTATGTCCAATATTATACAGTACCTTACTCCTGTTCAGCACTCGAGTCTTCCCAAATTCGATTCATTTGTACTAATGAATTTATGATTCCACTTTGTGAGAAAGATGAGCCCTAACTTTTCCTTTTATTCTTGTGTATTTGAAAAAAAAAAAAAAAATCAGTCCAACAATTTCTCATTCTTGTCCACAACTGAAACCAAAAGAGTGTCCCGTAAATTACCCACAAAACAATACCATTCTCACTTGCCAGCATTTCAAGAGATTTTGCAGAGACACAAACAAATTCATAAATTGGAAATATTGCAACAAATCACCAACAGAGAAAATAATTTTATTGCCTTTACTTCAAGATAATGTTTCCAAGATTTTCTGTGCCTCTGAGCTATAACCCAGTGTTATCCTTTATACACGGAGCTTAAACACTTCATGGCTTGTTTTAATGTTGCACTTTTCAGACCCAGCAATCCAAAGGTGTACCTCAGGCCTCTGCACGAGACCTGGGATACGGACAGCTCGGTTAGTATCAAGTGCTCAGTAATCCACTAAATTTAAGAATGTTCTTTCTTGGCTACTGCTGGCTACCATAGGACAGAAAAATTGAAAAACCGTTAGCCACATGTACCAAAAAGGGAAACAGATGGCTCGCGTTCAAATGCTGTTAATCCATTACCCAGTTCCCACACATACACAGTGAGTAATGACCACACCGCCTGTGGGCAGTGTGCAAGAGCCTCCCCGCTGAGCCAGCTCTTCTGACTCTTCCTGCAGCACACAGAAGCACGATCGCAAGCCAGACCTCTGCGCTACACACGTAGGCGCCTGCGCCTGGTCACCGCTTGCCACAGCATTCAGCACACGTGTCACACACTGAACGGCAGGCGAGCTGTACCTCACCCATCTCAGTAACACCGACAGCCAACATCTGATATTCAGGAGGTAAAACACAAACTCTATAATCCTTCTGTAACCTCAGCGTGATCACATCCTCCACTGAACCTTGGAGTACTTGGATAGCACCCTGCGATGGTGCAGTGGGAAGAACCTCTTTGAGTTTATCAAGAGAGCTGATTGTAGGAAGAGGGAATCGGGATGTTTGTACCACCCACCTTCCCAATGCGGACAGAGAGCCAGGCTTACAAAACCCATCAGGGCCTCGTGTAGGTCCAACAGCTTTGGGCAGCACAGCCTCAGAGTCTGACGCCACCAGGACAATATTCCTGAGTGTCAATTTATCAACAGCAAATTTGCTCCTCCATTACCAAAAGCAGCGGTGCATCTCCAGCTTCCATACAGCATTTTGCTGTCCAGGACTCTCAGGACAGATATCTGCCTAGCACCTGGGGATTAATTCAGCAGAGAGCTCCATATAAACTCTTTTATCCTGAAGTTCTCTCTCCACGTTGAAAAATCCAAAAGAAACATGACAAGAAAAAATCCGTCATCCCTCATCTCACAGAATAAGTCTCCGAAGGGAGAAAGCTGCATTACGTTTGGCCACCCGCCACATACCAAAAACCCCAATGTCATTGTCATTTGGCTCTGCTCACTGAATCTCATTACATGGCCTGAAAGAAATACTGGAAAACCCAGTGCCAAGTACAATCCTTATCCCAGATGTTGCTGCTAGGATGGCAGTGAGAAGGCTGAGCTGAGAAGCAGTCCTTCTACAGCCCTCTGATCTCTGAAAATTATTCTGAACATGTACCAGCACCATGAGAAGCAGAATACGTGGTCCGTGGTTTGAAGACAAGCTATAGTGCCTAGAAAGAGCCAGTGAAGGGCAGCTCCAATGCAGCCTGAGCAGCGGGTATGAACCAACTCAGCCATGTCTTCTATGAGATACTTTGAAGATGCAGTAAATGCGTTTTAGTATGTAATTCATTTCAAATTAAGGCTGAGCAAAGATCTCTTTTAGGTCAAGACCAGCTTTGCCAATTTTCTGTGTCTTTAAATCCAGAGTAAATCACTCTCAAAACTGTAAAACCAAGAGTAATGGACTATAAAGTCTCATTTTATTGGTTTCTGGACTGCTAAAAACCACAAGTTTATTTGTGAGATATCTATTTGTGACATCTCTATCTGCTTTCCTGTGCAAAGCATATTCTGGCAACTTAACCAAATGTGAAACAGTAAATCTCTCCTGCTAGACACCAGAAGGAACACAACACTGTCTGATGCTCCTGCGGTAGCATACATTAAAAACCAGTCAAGACTTTAAGCTACCTAAATCTTTCTTGATTTAACACTGAGTTCTTAATTTTCCAAGTTTCTGTTCAGAAAAGTTGGCTCAACTTTGCAAAGTCTTGCTGCCCAGAAACATTTCTCTGTTTCAGTCAATTGCAAATTAGGAGTCTCTCCACAGCTGAAATCCATTCGATGGCTTGGGTCCTCTCTGTTAACTATGTTACAGCACCTTTTAAAATTTATTTACTACTTTTAGTGTGATATAAGACAAAACACAAAATCGAGAATGAGGTGGTGTATATCAAATTCCTTTGCTGTAATAAAAATAACTCATTGTATCTGTGTTAATCACAACACTGTTTGCAGATCCAGAACATGGGATGAAAAATACTGCAGGACAGGGTAACAATCCTGTGAAATCCAGGATGCCTAGTTAACCTTACTGTAAAGCAACATAAAAAACTGACCAGACAGCTATCTCAAACAAGCAGTAAAAAGCAGAGAGTTTTTACTCTCTCTTTCGTATTTGCCATTTGAGTTTGTGCTCCTGAAGTTCCTAAGACAAGGTGCCTTTTGGCTGCAGTCTGATACCTCCTATACAAGTATCTTGTAGGGAATAAAATGTCAACTTTGGTCCAAAATTAAGTTCTGAAGAAATAAGACTCTGCAAAGTATCAAGTATTTCTTACAAACATTTTATTTTTTCTCGCTCTTACTAGGACAGGTTTAACGTTCAGGAATCAAAGTGGCATTGTTTGCTAGCTGAGCAGTGCAGTCTTGTATTCCTTCAAACAGCGTATCTCATCGGAAGATCGAAGCATTGCATAGCACAAGAGCGCCTTAACAGTACAGGCAAGGGAAAACTCACTTCGTTCTGAAGTTTCAGAGTAAAACAAGCTGATTTAAAATAATGAATATGAGAGAGAAAGGAAATACTTATGAGCAAGTGTGGAAAATGCTGGGAAATGTTCTCCTGCTGTTGCCTATGTATATCATACACCAAATACATGCAGAACCATTTTCATACCTCAATGAGTTTGTCTCCTTTGACTACATCCAGATGTAAGCCAGGTGGTGGTTTCCCCGCCCTGGAAAATAAAGGAAAATATAGTATAAAAATATTTAATAAGAACTTTAGTGTTAGAGCTAATATTCTATTAGAGCTAAAGACCAAACCTACAAAAACGTAAGCAAAATTATTCTGGGAAAAATATGAAAATCCCATAATTTTATTTTCTTCCCTTCAGATTCCTTCTGACAACACATAAAACATGATTTTCTACTGTAAGAGTTAAGCTAACAGGACAGGAGGCATTTCAAGCTTTCCTTCTCTAAGTGAAAAATTTACAAAATGAACAGAGCAGCTCCTAGGAGAACATGATAGAGGGCCAGGAAGAGGCTAACCACCAGAGAAGGAGACAGGCTGGGACTGTTTGCTTCGGGGCCTGCTCAAGGGCTCTGTTTTCTCATGTTACCTTCAAAACAGTAGATCGGTACACTTAGCTGCCGAGAGGAACAGAAACTTCTACCAGCCTTTCCCCTCTAGGACTGATAATGGCAAAAAACCTGAAAGGGGCTCCCCACAGACCTGTAATATTATAAAAATGTTGGTTGATAGCCAGTGTTCCCCCACACTCACCCTATAATCAAACTTTCCTACCACCACAGGTAGCATGGAAGAGGCTCCAGCATTATATGGCAGAGGGACCCTACCTACCCTAGGACAGTACAATCCTCTTCCACCAAATTCTCAAAGAACAGCTCAGCTCCCCCAGCCCTACAGCTCCATCCCTGCTCACCTCCTGGGGCACAGATTATTAGCGTTATTCCCCCTTGGGCAAAGGGAGCACAGAGGCATGTGGGATGTAGCAGTGCACAGCAAAACAACGCTAATATGCGGGAGAACCCATGCAGATTAGCAGCAAAAACACATTCGGTATTTACAGTGCTCAAAACCAGGACACCACCGTGGTATCGATCCGCTGCCCTTCGCTGCAGAGGAACCTTGGCTGTTGACAGCAAGTGATCTTTTTCTGCTCAGGTCGCTAAAAATCTGCATCTCTAGTGCTTCTTCACTGATAGTAGCACTGCTGCTTGCCTCTATGGCTGGACCAACTTTCGAGGCAATGGCAGTGACCTAGTTCTCAGCTGCTCTGCTGCCCTTCCGAAGAAGAACTGCAGAGATCACATTCCCGCTTACTGCTTTGCTCACTGTACACAGCAAGCACAGAGAACGGCGACAATGGGTAGTGACATTCTCAGCATTGCTGGAGAAGAAAGAAAGGTCACTTGTAATTGAAGTTGTTTGAGGGGTTAAATACAGATGTTCACACTTCTGGGACGTGCCTTAAAATCTGTAGGTTTCTTCTGTGTCCCCAGATCATCTGGTTACTATACACATGCTCTGCTGGATAACTTCATACAGGAACACAGTCCTCTATTATTTCTACTTCATTTCTTTCTGAAGTATTGCACAATCATTTTCCATTCTTGCTCTAAATCCATTATACTAGCCTGCTCAGATATCCCTCTAGCCTGTCCTGAATATGCCAGTTGGGACTTTCACAAGGTTTCTTACCAAGCCCTTCTCTAAGACTGTGGCTAGTACCAGCCTAAGAAACAAGACGGATATGGCCGATATTGATTCTTATTCTTTTGATGCACAAACAGCAGCAGCAAAAGCAGAGGATGCAAAGCTCCAGGACAATCTGCTAAAATGGTGACCACTCCCTAGAAATGGGATTACAGTGCTGTGCGGGAAAGACCAACTGAAAATACTCCTGAAGAAGAGACACAGTGTGTCTGATGACTTCTGCAAGGACTGACTCTTCCAGTAGCTCCAGTACAGGCAGGGGACTGCCTCCTCCTAAGTACTAGGATCATACAGCCAGGCTACTGCCCAGAATTGCTATTTTTCCTGTGTTCCCCTCAGATCTCAGCTCTCATTTTTCATTGACAGACAGGTTTCATTCATGGATTTATGTCCACTTTTCAGTGTTTCCTCTTTCTGCCCCTGAGCACCAAACTTGTTTTTCTCCATTGCACTAAAATTGCCAAGTTCTAGTTACTCTGTGACACAGGTTTAGATAATTCTCACAAACTCTGATCAAACAAAAGCTGCTTCACCCACCTTTTTTTTTTCTTCCAAATAGGTAAACCTTTCAACAAATTAACTCTACAAGCAAGTCTACTTACTTACTCAGTCAGGCCTCTGTTTTTCTTTTCATTGACCTCTTCCTGGATACTCAATGGTTAGTCTGTCCTAAAGACATTTCAGCAACATCCTCAACATACCTGTTTGGTCACGACAAGGCTCCCAAGTGCTCTAGCACAACCACTTTCCTCTTCTGTAAACCGAATCCTGTCTGATGGCCATCTGTTGCCATATATAATCTCTGATTTTTCATTACCCCTCTACTTTTAGTTTCCCCCTTGCTGTTAATTTCACTCTGCTTTTACCTTCATTTTGAACACAGATAAAAAGCCCAGCAGCAGCACAAGACAGTGCCTTCAGCTATAAATTAAGGCGCTTGAAAAATTTATTCTCTTTTTATCTAGTCTCTATCTAGTCTTCTATGGACTGAGAATACTTTGTAGCCAGCATCTACCCTATCTACCTATGCCTGAAAAACACTGAATGCAGTAAGGCTGTAAATACCGATTACAATAACATAAAAATAAACTAATAGTTTCTGGTACAGAAATTATTTAGTCTGTCTCTTTGCAACAAACTAAATCAATGACACCGCTTAGGCTGCTGAAGTTAGATACTTGAAAAGTCTTTTAATGAAAAAAGTAGAGGGATTTTCCAGTTCGATACTGAAAACTCATTTGTTCCAGAGTTACCAAAGATGAAAAGCAACGGCTGTTATTTGGAAGTATCCACAACCCCTCACATGCTCTGCCCTATCAGACCCCTCACCTGGGGTAAGTGGAAGTAAAACATTGCAAGGAAATCTCTTGCAAAAATCTGCTAGAAGAAAGGTTGCTAGATAGTTGGTACTGTGCTGTTAAAGGAAAGCAGTTTTTTCCCCACTTATTTCCAATATTTTAAAAAAAAAGTCCTCTCCCACTAACTAATGTGCTAAAATATCCACTAAAATAATTCTCCTACGGCGCTCTGAAGGATGGAGAATTACTCGAGGTCTACGGACTCTCCTCTCCACAGCACACAGCCAGGCATAGTGCTGCTCCAGGACAAACGATCTCCCACCAGAACTTGGTTCCAGTGCAAGTGCTTGCGTTTGAAAGAGAGAAACGAGAAGCTATTCTGCCCCTTCCAGACTGTGTATCAATCAGAGTCCCCACTGCTCTCTGCAGGTCAGTGTTCTGCAAGTGACCTTAAAATAAAACCTGCCAATGGTGTAATAGTTAATGATCACTAGTTCAGTAAGTTTAACTGAGACAAAGTGTGCTTAGACCGCCAACTGAATCGCCAAAGGCATACTTGGGACAAGAGAAGCCTTCCAGAGAATTAACGAGGCTGATCGGCAAGGAGAACATGACCGTTACGGTACCATTACATGAATTCTGTAGATGAGAGAAGAGGTAAGAGGACATCCCACACGAGAGCTTTTCTTCACTAAGAATGACTACAAGGAACTTAAAGAAGTGTCAGAAAGTTTACGAGAACTGATAAAAAAGAAGTAACAAACTGCAAACCTCAGACGGTATTTAGCCGAGCATTCTAAGAGATATCAAATACCAGTTTTCTACATTTACCAGCTTCACAATCTATTGCTTAAACTAAACTGTCACAGAAATGAAGGTACCAACTGATCACGCTTGTTTTAAAGGATATTTCAGGAGTGATGTGGAAATGACATACAGTAAAGCCAAGTTCTGACTGGCAAACTGGTACAAACTGTATTACTGAGGAGAACTAGCAGATAGGAAATGAACACTAGCCAGAACAGAACAGAGCTGTTTAACCTGCACTTCAATACTCAACAGTATTTATCCTTTGGAAATGTGATGTAAGTGTGGCTGACAGCTCTTCCAAAGGCAGGAAACATTTTTCTTGGATTAAAGAAGGATGAACCTTGCTTTGAATTACATATATTCAGCTCCTTTTGGTCTTTGTAAGAATCCCCAGAAGACAATGACCATGCTGAAACGTCTTGTTTGATAGAATACAACCAAGCACTGAAAAAGTTTCTATTCTACTTAGATTAATCGAATGTCCTGGGAAGGAGTTAATACGGTATCTGGATAAAAGTAATGTTTATTAGACAAATCAGTTGAGTCCCTGCAAGAGAAAGTGGGCATATTCATTTTACAACCCCTGGTTCTTCCCCTCAAAAGGACAGTGAACACTTGTCTCCCACAGACTTTCTGTTCACTAGTCCAGACACTCAACATTATCTCTCACTTGTTCCTTTTCTGGATTGAAGTGAAGCCCAGGTGAACCATCTGCGTACAGCTTTCTGTATCTTTCATTGAGATAATACTTAAAAATAATACTTGAGAGAAAGAATTCACATGTTTTCTGAGGAGGCAAATAGACTAGTGCAAGCTACCGGAATTACTGAAGACAGCCAAGATGTAAACAAGGGTATCAGTACAGCAGACTGGCATTTAAAAAAAAACACTTCTGACAAATTTATCAAATGGTCTTATGGAAATTAAGGTGTGACAGGGAAAAGAAACACTAATCCATGAGGGAATGTAAACGATTAAGAGTCAGGAAAGAGCAGGATTCTGCAAGGGCTCTGTGATGTTTCCATGCAGTCTGGAAAAAAGGAGCCAACAAACGAGAAAAATCACTTATGACAGCTGTTCTGTGGGCAACTCAAATCACACTACAATGCTGCAAATGAATCCCATTATACTGAACTAC
Organism: Pterocles gutturalis; assembly: GCF_000699245.1. Lineage (NCBI taxonomy): Eukaryota > Metazoa > Chordata > Aves > Pterocliformes > Pteroclidae > Pterocles > Pterocles gutturalis. Next base: position 31,533 of record NW_010108910.1, read on the forward strand.
TGCTCAATAAAAATCCTGGTTAAAAAACAAACAAACAAAAAAACCCAACAAACACAGCAGCATTCCTGAGTGTGAGTACATCCCAGAGAAAGACCACCTCAACCACTCCAACACGACCAGGAGCTCCAGACTCCTTACAGACACGCAGGAAAGATCTAGAGTCATCACGACTGTTCACAAAGAATCAGAGGAACACTCAGCTGACAAAGCAAAGACGCTACAAGAAAGAAACTGTAAAAATACACTATTTTCACATCTTGAATGCTGTGTTCTCTTATCAAGGTGGCCATGAGGATGATAACCAGCATGAAGAGCTTTGTCAAGGGGGAAAAAAAAAAAGAAAAGGAGTACGTATCTTCAGAAACCTGGAAAAAAACAGGCAAGTATCCATTCCCTTTGTCCTCCTGATGAATACTACAAAACTAGTGTATTCATTGTTTCTTGAAACAGAAGAAGCGGGGAGCCCTGGATTTGAGAACAAGGAGAGTGCCTTTTCCAACATTCGCATAATTTGTGGAAAGCACTGTCACTCAGTGTTGTGGAATTAAACGGTAAGTTAACAAAGGAAAATTAGAAAATTTGTGGAGATTAGGTCTGGTGTTATTTGTTAAATATGACCACTCAGAGAGAGTCTTCAGCTCCCAAAATCCCTTTGCTTCTGATGGCCAAAAGCCTAGAGCGCATACAAGGGGACAGAATACTTACGGCTTACACATAAGTTACTGGTCACTACCAGGATATGACAGGAAACCACGTGGGCTGTTGTTTTCAATTAGTACGGTTGGGGTTATGCTCTTTTCTATAGAAAGAAATCAGAATAAAGAAAAATCTGCCTCTTACAAAGATGTTGGTTAAACACAAAGTTTTGCTAATCTTGTACATCAGTGATGGAAATGAGTCATCTGCCTTCTCGAAGCACAGCATGCACATCACAGAAACTGAGACCCAGACAGCACTGGAATCTGTTCAGGTGACTTCATTTCAACAACACAAGGAGATATATTTTGGGTAATTGTTTGGGGTCATGCAGAATGGTTTCTTCCCATGTGGAAGAAGATGGCTGGGTAAAGAGCTGACTGACAACTTTGATCCAACCTTGTTATGTCTGAAGGAAATATGATGGTTAGGGCATTTGAACTTTAAAAAAAAAATGCAGGTTGATGGGAGGCATTTTCTTTACTCTTAGAAGCATTAAAATAATTCTCACCACAATCTTCCAGCTGTAAGAAATACAGTTAGAAAAGCTTGTGGTTCAAACTTGATGATTACAGACCTTTCCTGAACACAAAAAAATTCACTGTGTTTTAGGAGTATTTTATGGAAGATTTCCGATAAGAAATGTGGCTGTTTCAACGGAACAAAGCATTCCATTGGTATTAAAGCATTTGTCCAGCTTCACCTTGGCATTATGTATGTTTTCTTGTTACAACGCACAGCTCCACACAGAACTAGATTTTACTGGTTCTTTCTGGTTCCCTTGGTTACTTACTCAAGAACAAAGTCTCCATGGAATACAGTGAAATTTGGAAATTGTACACAAAATTTAATTCCAGAGAGCAGGGCCATAAATATTCTACCAGAGAGAACTAGAGGTTTTATGACATGAACAAATGAATTCAAATGGCACTGAATTAAATACAAAAACAAATATTAAATAGTGAGCAACAATGCAATGATTATTTGTTAAGATTATTCCTACATTTTCAGAGTGAGAACAGCTATCTTGGAAGTGCAATCTACCCGTAGAAATCAGAGAAAGAAAGGCCAGGACCTCCAGAACCAGCAAGTCCAGCCACTGCTGCTGCAGGTCATCTTGCTGTAACCTTCAGCCTACCAGGAAGCTGTGCCAAAGCCTTGTTATTCTGATGGCTTGATTTCCATCCAAATTTCTTTATCAAATCCTTTCATTTCCACCCTAAATTTTCTGTTCTTTCCCTTCAGCTACAAAAAAAATTAACCAATACCATCCCTCTTTAAAAATACTTCAACCATTGAAAACTAGTGTTGTTTTTATTTTACTAGACAACTACAGCTCTGTTCTGTCTCAAAAGCAAGACTCCTGTTTCCCTAGCAATGAATTTTCCCACTGCATCTGCTTCAGTTTGAATTGAGCTAATTAAGCACAGGTAACACAGAGAACGCAATTTCATCAGTGCCTCCTACAACAGTCCTGACTCTTCCCTACCTCACAAACAGATCTGTGTCATTACACATCAGGTAGAGTTTTAGTCTTTTTATTTATGTTTGAACAGTTGCACGTTACTAGTGATTGATGGCCATTCTGCAATTAGCTTATGTACCTGCATAGATGTCCTTTTATTTCTGAATATGAACTTGTGTCCTTTTTCTTCTGAATAGTGAGCTTCTGGCTTTAAGAAGTTCTTGTTCCAAGCCCCTATTTTCCATCTTACAGTTCTGCATTTTATCTTGCTTTTACTCTTCTGGCCTTCCAATTATACCAAAAGGACTGGATAATAGTCTGGCCTCTGCGTTGACCATGTTGGTGTAACTAACAAGTACTGTGGTCACTTTTGTCAAGGTAATTAAAAAAACCCTAACCCAACGCTAAAAGGTTCAGCCCACAGACTCTACTCAATTGCTACGACCTCCTCAAACTCGATTCCTTATACACTCACAGTTCTTGCAGGAACCCCTCCGCTGCTTCCTAAAATGATTGCTTCCTATGTGTTCTGAAAGAAACAGTCTTGAGGAAAGCTGGTTCATCTGCAGAGTCAGCCTTTGGCAGACACAGTACACACTATAGTTATTTAGTTCCTTCACAATATAGTCTAGCAGCTAGACCTGGTGAAATTCAGGTTTTCCTACAGCAGCCACAGGTATGGTTTTGCTGGCCTCAGAGAATACACCAACTGCTCAGAATGATTAGTAATGAAATATTTAAGAGGGATGCCACTGAACAAAAACAAGATAAAAGATTAAAACACCTACAAGCAAAAAAATTTTTTTTTTATATTAGAAACAAAAAAAAGTGTTTCTCCAGTTTCTTCACCTTGTGCTCTACAGGCCAGTCCTCTGCTCTGTGCATTACGTCAGGATGATTCCATGAGGAATGGGAACAGATTACTTCTGCCATTGATGGCAAACCCTCTACTGCAGAACTAGAGTAATGGGAAGAAGCATGGACAGACCGTCAAGAGGAGGAAGAAAAGTCCAAGCTGAGCGTAGCCCTGGAAAGAGTACATTGAGTAACAAAATAAAACATTTCAAAAAAAGAGGAGAAAGCCCTTAATGCTTTGGGATGTGACGCCAGCTAGAAATACCAAGTAACAGAACTGATGTTTTACAAAATAGCTGACAGTATCTCTTTGAGAAGGCTGATTTTCAATGTTGACATGTCAACTGGTTTACAACAGCTATGTCCAGCTGGAACTCAGCAGCCAGCTGCACTGAAGTCAGTCCTACCCAGTGTAAAGAGAGATTTGGAGTTGTAGCTATTGAGGACATAGACAGGACAACTTTAATTCTGTTGTGTTAGTTTAAAATTAGGTCAATTATTTAGGTTTCTAAATGTGGTCTCAGAAGCCTAAATTTAGCAGCTTCCTAAAAATCTTGGCCTACATGACTACTGTACACACCTTCGTGCCCAACTTCAAGGACAAGGTGGAACTGCCAGAACTCAAGAGCTCACCTTCTCCAGAAATTTGTGTACGATCATTGCCAGGAATAGCTTGTTCTTGGCTCAGAGAAACTGAAGAGGAATGATTGTTTCCTTTAAAACATGCTATTTCAAATTTATGTACCTTCCAGAACAAGCTTGACATCCCGGCTAATGGTGTGTCAAGTCAGAGAGTAAAGATCCATGATCCCAAATGCAGGTTAAACCAGGAGGAAAGGAGAGACAGGCAGCATCCATTAAACAGCTGATGGTCACCTCAAAACCACCCCCCGGATCATTTGTACCTCACAGAAATTACTTTTACACGCTAAAACCATCTCAGAAGTATGCAGAAAATCTTAGTAAAATAGGATATGTAATTGTTATCTAAAGATGCTTTCTAATCTCATGGTATGGCTAAATTTTAGTGCGTAGAAAGTAATTGACAACATTTTTATTCCACTTTTAAATGCACAGCCCATGTCTTTGCTAACACGTACAGAGGAATTACAGCACACGCATCAACAAGCACTGGCACAAGCAAGTTCTACTAAGACAGCATTCATTATTTTTCATCTGTCTTGAGCTAGTTTAACTGTTGGAAACATAAGAAAAGAAAGAATAAATATTTTATGGACTATGAAGAACAGCATAAAAACTAAAAAAAGCCAGAACTTAAAACTGATAAAAACCTTCAGTTTCAGTGGAGAAGTCTTTTCTGGAAACTGGATACTCAAACACTATCCACATTATGAAAGAACCTCAAAAGCACAGCCAACAATTTAAAGACAACGAAAAAAAAGCTATTTCTGTTGCTCATATTTAACATTTTTCTCAAATGCTCAGTGTTTGCAGTCCCCAAGGCAGCTCTACTTAGAAGCAGAAAAATAAATAGGTAAAGACTGTGATTTTGATTTCAATATAGGTAGATAAGATTGAAGAATATTCTCTACAGAAGAAGCTGCTACTGACCATGAAGACTCTCTGCAACTCCATGGTTTTTGGTCACCCAAAACTCTCCCTACGAAGATCTACATTGCTACCTATCCGGAAGACTTTTTAGTGCTTGCACAAGACACCAGGGATCCTGCAGGATACGTTCGCACTGAGAGTTTCTGGGAGGCAGAGCTTCAAATAACAATACTATTGGTCTAAGCCTGCTACTGCAAACCATTTTCACTCTGGAGAATCCTACCTGTGAAAGATCCACCACTTACTGAATATCGTAACTGTGTGCTCTGTGGCTTGCTCTGAAAGAAATAAATCATTTAAAACTGCGAGCCAGACTCTGTAATTCAGTAGATGATAGCAGAAGTCATGTAAAGCTTTAAGGTTAAATATATTCTACTTTTTTGGCAGACTAGAAAAATAAACCAGAAGTAAATAAATCCACCTGCAAAAAAAAAAAAAAAAAAAAGCTCCTCCCTCCTACTGGATGAGGCAGTGGAACTCCACCAGCCATAACTACCTAATGCTTCCCATTTTCGGTTGTCTATTCAGCAGAATATAAATACTCTAACTGGAAGCTATCCATAATGGCTCCCTGCTACCATTTTGGTTTGTTTTGGTTTTTTTTAACACCTATGAAACAACAGCTTACCTGTTTCAAAAGAAGCGTTAGAGAAAAACATTAAGTTTTCCACACAAAAATGAATATTTCACCAATATTAAGTGCCACACCTATACGTGACAATTTGACTAAGATCAGACTGTATCAGGTATGCCTTCCACTACAGCGGTATAAACATACAGCTTTCTCAGACCTGGTCTCTAAAATATTACAATGTGCATACGTACAATAGAGGTGCAAGGGAAAATAAAGAGCTTCCTTAGAATGCATTAGGAGAGAGTCCATATACGAGCTTTGTTTTACCTGGGAAATATTTTAGAAAATTAGAGTAAAAGAACAGTGAGGTTGCAAAAAAGTGGATTACCAAAAATATTAGAAATGTCAGAATAAAACAGGCCCTGCCATCCGAACACAACCCCCTTTCTCCTGGGTGTGAAAACCCTGGCTTGGATCATCTCCCTGACGCTTGCTCCACCTCATTTCTCTATCGTTCAGCGCAATGGATTGTGCTTCAAAACCAAATGAGGTCAGCAGCAGCACAGCGAAGAAAGCTGGCTGGCTGTAAGACCCTGCTCCCTTTGTAGCTGAAGCCAGAAAGTATGTAGGTAAAGAGACCCCCAGAGTTAGAGTCCTCTCCCTCCAGATGGGATTTACTTAGGAATTCTTCTGCAACAGCATGCAAGTTAATGAAACTAAACATTTCATAAACCACACTCCCCCAGCTGTTCGATCTCTAGCTCTCAAAGGCAGCATTCAGATTTACCACTGAATATAATGCAAGTAGTGAACACTGTTGTATAAAATCACTAAGAAAAAAGAATTGAAGATACATCAAATTTCAAGTTGAACATTCAGAAAGTACTAACACTGAGTAATTTTTTCTTTATTGTGTTGTCATTTTTTGGAGCACCATATTCTCATACAGGTGTTATTGTATGTGTTCAGCACAAAGAAAACACTAAAATACATGACCAATTCCCTTTTCCATGAGAGTTAAATGTTTTACTATCTAAAGCAGGCACTTATAAAACAGGCAAAAATCAAAAAGTGTATTCACTAAGCATCCATTCACTGAGCATGATCATCAAAGCACTGAAAGGCAGAGGAGCTGTACTAAAACCCAGATGACTATGCAATTACAGACTGCAATCACGTATGCACACGCACAGCTAGCTCATACAAATATAAACGTGCTTGACTTTTCAGCTGTAACATTGTGCCATTTCCACGCAATTCAAAATCTAACTGCACACATCCCCTCGATTATCAATGCTCTGGCATCCAAAGAGGATGGTATAGCAAAGACCTATGGAGCACTGTACCAGAAAATGCAAAGCAAAGGAAACAGGGCCCTAGGAAACCTAACCTTGGGCTCTGCTTTCAACAGAACGTTGGACCAGATGATTTCCAGAGATCCTTTGCAACACGGACTTTCCTACGAATCTAAAACCAGCCGAATTCATGGTCCTGATACTGCTTCTCCAACACACCACCCGGCCCTGGCTTCCTAACTCATTATGATAAAAAAACCCAGGCCGATTTCAAGCTGATAGATTTCTTGTATGGAATACATGACGTGAACAGAAAATGCAATTTGTACTCTATCAAATATTCTGTTGAAGCCCTTGGAAAGACACACCCTGCCTCCGGGAGGCGTCCTAAGCCCCAGCCAGCGCTGCACGGCGCGTTAAGCCGAGG